>NC_136511.1:49086322-49096322 GCF_053919585.1 Euprymna scolopes | reverse complement strand
GCCGAGGCGATGTTTCCAATAATCTCATAGAAGTAACGGACTGTGATGGGATTTGGATGTCGTCCATAATTGAAAACACCTTTTTCAATGTGTTTTCCATCAGCGTTCCAATCTCGGCAAAATAATGATCTTCCTTTGCGGGATTTGTCTTGTTTGTCCGGCATGCAGGGTCAGGATAGGAGTGAATTAGGGAAAGTTTAATTGTTCAGGGTAGGAGTTCAAATCCCGGTTGGTTCTGTTACGCTCAAAGCCTTATTTATATTCATCGTATTTTGGGGGCTTACAAATTAAGAGTAAACGATGACGAAAAAGCCAGTTTTCTGTCCGTAAATTACGTGGTTCATCGGAAAACATATAGACCGTAAATTTAAGCCGATTAAGGTCACGACCGGAGTAGAATAGATAAGTAAAAAGTAAACGTAAAAGTGTATGTGTGTATGTATATATATATATATATATATATATATACATATATATATATATATACATATATATATGTATATATATATATATATATATATATATATATATATACATACTTGTACTTTTTTGTAGAAAAAGAAATCCCATACAGTGCTCTATTATTAGGGAAAAAACCTTTCTCGAAATAAGAGCAATATATTTTTTGTATAATATATACAGGAATTTACATTTATATCGGTAGTCGGTACCGACGGTTTCAAGCCCGGTAGTTGAGGACTGCTCTTAATGTCCACCTCAGGCTCTCTTCAGCCGACTCTCATCTCTGATATATATATATATATATATATATATATATATATATATATATATATATATGATAGTAATGAAAAGAAAAAAGCCACGAAAATCATTTTCCATGATAAGTAAGCAAAAACCATATACACCAGACACTTCTCTCATAGACAGAAATCTTCTTTTAACCACACACGCCAATAATACAATAATTTGCAACACTCTAAACAAACTAGGAATATTAATAATACAAACCACATCACAGACTATAAAACAGACATTAAACATCTCGAAAACAAACTAATTTCTTATGCAGGTAGGTACATTCTTCCTTGTCAAAATTTCCAATATAAAAATGTTGGCGAAACCCAACACGGGTTAGAGAAAAGGCTCATTAAACATGAAAGAGATATAAGAAATAGCAATCCTCTTAATGCATTGTTCTGTCATTGATTTCAGCATAATAATTCTCCAAACAAGCAAAAATAGTTGAATTTATTTCAAGTAAACCGCGACGAAGACGTTTTGAATCTGCGTTTTCGCAAATTCAAGAACAAATAAACAATGTGGGGGTTTCTACAATTTTTTTTTACTTGGAAGTTACCACTTATAAGACCCGGAAGCCACTCGGGGATAAGTGTTATTGCGTGTAAAGTAATCAATGGGATAATATCGTAGTAATCGTTAGTAATGAAGGTGTGGTAAAGTGCCTTACTTAAAGGGGCGGTTTATCAGAAATTTGTTTATGTTGGACTTGAAGACATCGAAGTTTTAGTCGGGTGAGAAACATGCAAACGGAAGTGAGTTCCACAGGCGTGCACTTCTAAGAAAGAAGCTTTGTTCATGGAATCTACGTTTTGATATGGCACTGATAAAGAATGGAGAAAATTATTGACAGTGGTTTCAGCTAGACGGGTGGTTTTCGTGAAAGATTGGCGAGGGGGGAGAGAGATTGGAGCTCAGACGAGCCCTTGCGATGGAAATAACGATAAAATAAAGACAGGCTTACAACGTCTCTTCTCTGGGAGGGAGGTTGCTGAAAAGAGGAAAGGGCATCCCCCACTACGCCACGAAGTCTATTTTGTACTTTGTCAAGGCAGGAATGAGTAGACTTCTATTAAAAAATGTAATTTAACTTTAGACACTTGATAACTTTATCACGCCATAAAAGCACCTCCTATAATAATTAATACATATAATCAGTCAATAAATTACATAACAAAAACATACTCATTTCGTTTCAGTTACACATCCGTATTTGAATTATAACGGACATATTTATTCCAAAACGTATATAAATGGCGTCATATCTTTTTAAATATATTAACGACTACATGGCGTAAAAAAATCTTACTCTTTTTCACTACGATATACCTTTTTTGAATTTCTCACCTTTTCGTTCTGAAATAGAACAGTCATCCATTTCAATACAACAAAAATATATCTCCAAATATTTTATTGATATTTTATTTTCTTAATTTCATTTATCCAGAATGAGTCTTATAATAAAGACGAAAGGTTGATGAAAACATAAACTTGGTTTGTTCCTTTTTTATCTTCCTTTCTCTCTCTCTCTCTCTCTATATATATATATATATATATACAGTCTTTGAAGTTTTCAACCTTTAAAACTATACAAAAAATATTTTTTATCATTCGTTAGAAAACCATCCAGTCAGTAAGTTATTTAATCACCTGCAATCACTCCATCAACTCGCTCTCGAATTTACTATAGTACCAGTAATTTATTTTTCAAGGGATCATCAGTTGTTTACCTTGAAACACTGTTTCGGGGATTTAAAAACAAAACAGTATATTACATCATGGCTCCCCAGCAGTGTTGATCAAACACCACCACTCTTAATCTCAGGAAGAAGACATGTTACAAACATTTTATCCAATTTCCTATGCTTAATTACAGTTACTAACCTTTTCATACAAAAAAAAAATGAATTTCTTACCTGTGTGATTCATCAATTTCAACATTTAAAATGGATATATTTTTTAATTTTTAATTTTTAATTCTTGTATTTATAAGATTACGGATTAATCCATTTAACTACTTATCACCCCCACTATGATTAGTAGTTAGTATATTTACATTTTTATTTATTTAAAATTAGATATATAAAGGTTAAAAATATTTTTACATATATACATTTGTTTTATAGGAATACATACTAGGAGAATTTACAAAAGAAATGGTCCCTGTTTATTCCCATTGGATCAAAGGGAGATGCTTATTGCACGGTTGTTATGACTAAACTGCTGCATTTTTACCTGAAAGATTCATCTCTTTGTTGCAGATATTTACGGTGTGAGATTCTAAAAAAACAACTTTTGTTATGGACGTATATTAAAAGTAAAGGTGTGTCATTGAATTTCTGGCAAATATCGTGACGATGTAAAAACATAAACTCTGGTGCACGAAAGGTCGCGTAGTTAATAAACTTTCTCAAAACCCTTTACTTTCTTACATTACGCTTATAGTAATTTTACAATTTACAATAGATTTTACCTCATCGGGCTTTATGGATAAAAATGTATCCGTTTGGTTTGAACGCTATTTTTCCTCTTACTTTGAAATTGACGACTGTGCTTCTCTCCTGTCATCTACCTACACCATCGGATATCCTTTTTTAATCTTGGCTAATTTTAGACTTTTCATGTAAGCTATTTAGTTTTCAATCTTTGTGCTTAATACCAAAATTTATGACTAACTATAATCATTAATTTGCTAAAAAGCATTTCCTCTGATGAGATGAGCCATTTATTGAAAATCCACGGATTAGAGAGAAAGTCTAATTTTTTAAATTGCTTGTTGAATAATAAATTTATCTTATTTTTTATTAATTAAAGAATTTAATTAAAAATTTTCACTTATTGCGCTTTCTTGTATGTTGAGCTCGTCGACTTGATCTGGATTATTTCATAAAAAGTTTTTCGTATATATATATATATATATATATATATATAAGGACTTAAATTCTACAGTATTATACAATCTGTAATTTGGAAAGTATTTAAAAAAGTAAGTGAATTTGCATATATAACTGTTTAACGGTGCAGAACTTATACATTGCTTTAAACAAAATGGCCGGCAAAGCCCGAGGGCCCCTTTCATCAACAGACTCATCAAGAGTTAATCGTTGATTATAAAATAAACAAATAAATAAAATAACTCGCAAGAACAGACTTATGGGGTGTACGTGTACATTATTCATGGGGGGGGGGAAGAAAATAGATGGGAATACGAATAAAATACTATAATATATGAACAATTGGGGCAAGGGGAGAGTTAAAATATATCCCCAAATAAGTCTAAATGATCTGACGAACCTCTTCTGCATGGTCTGCGTAGGAAAATAGAGACTGACTCCAAAATCCGCAAGTGATTTTGAGAGTCAGCCTGATGTAAAATCCTAAAACATTGCATTTTATATGCATTGACACACGTTTTCATGGAGGTGTCGGCCAATGGCAGATTCCAAGGTGGAAGAAAGGGGGTAAGAGCGCCAAGGCGTGCCCAATCTTATTAACATGTTGGTTGATTCGAGTCTGTAAATTTAAGGATGTTCGACCGACATCGTCAGCAGCACACTGACAATTAAATTCATAAACTACATTACTATTTTTTGGTGTAAGGAAACCCATCCTTAATAACTAGGGAAAATGCAGACTTTAAACCCAATACCAAACGTATAGCAACGGACGGGAAGCAATTTGAATCAGATTTAATGATTCGTCTACCCAACACTGTCCAGTCTCCCCAATCCAAGGGACCTTTTAGTAAACAGAACACCTAAGAGAATTATATTTTTTAATTTTATTTTTAATAATATAATCAATTAATTTCTTCGGATAATCATTTTGAATTAAAATAGCTTTGATTGTTTTTATTCACGTTCCAGTTTACCAGAAGAACAACTTCTTAGGGCTCTATACACTAACGTCTTAATAAGTCTAATTATTCTGGAAGTAGGCACAAATGAACGCCAGTTCATATATCGGCCGGCAAATGTCGGCTTACGATAGATTGCAATTAAAAAAAGAATTCTTACTACGTTTAACTAAATTTTTTCAAGTAAATTATAACTGATCTTTACTTCATAGCAGGTTCGCTAACATACCTAGCATATCTGGAAGCGCACGCGTTCCTGCTGTCAATAAAGAGCTGTGACACAGGGACACAGTATTCTTTGGTATATGACTATGAACATTCACTAATTTTTGCACACAGACACTTCAGACACACGCGCTATTTGCAAGTCACTAAGCGTGCAGCTGCTATTTTTACAGTTCCAATATTAATAAGCCATTGCTGAATTCATTGGCGATTGACTTTAATTAGAATACATGTCTGCAATTGGCAGCAATTTTGTGTCTCTTATTCACTTTGAACTTAATTACATGTTTCGCAATGAATCACAGAAGTTACGGGTGAAGTAGAATGTACTAGTAGATTAAAGACCTAAGAATGTACAATTTATTAAGCGGTGTGAAGAATTTAGTCTCCGAAATATAGGAAAGAAAAGAAGCGATATACTTGTATTCAAAGTTCACATATTCTTGATGTTGAAAGCTATGTTATAATTAAAATATATTTTTAAAACTTATTCCAATTGCAATAAATATATGATTTAGTAAGATTATGAGTTTCAGACAAAATGGCGTAAGCTTACTGCACTATATTCTGTCTTATGTTCAAAAATTAAAGTATCTCATTTTACACGAATAGTTGAACAGCTACGAAGACGGTAGTGGCACCATTAGAACGAGAGCCGCTTTGTATTTAGATTTGTTTTCTACATAGTCACCATCATTCTCAAGGAACTTTTGCCAGCGATGAACGATGACGGTGCATCGACGTCCAGAGCGCGATTTGTCATACGAGAATCGTTCCAAAAGTAAAGTCTCCTATTTTTTTATCAATTCGCTGCAAAGCTACGAAAACGGAAGTGGTGATATTAGAACGAGTGACCTTCTGTGCTCCAGAATTTATTTTTCTACATTCTCTCTACTATTTGCAAAGCACTTTTGTCTACGATAAACGACAGTTGTGCATGGACGTCTGTAGCGAGATTTGTCATGCGAAGGTCGTTCCAAAAGTTAAGGCTCCTGTTTTTTGTTTTAACTAAAAGATTTAAAAACTATGGATACCGGCGTTATGCTTTTTAGACGAACGACGTCTTGTGCTCTACAATTGATTTTTATGAATAGTCACTACCATTCACGATGCATTTTTGTCAGCAAATCCAATGACGTATCTCTGCTACTTACACACGTGTATGACACGAGTTCCTTTCTTAGAGTCTTAAACCGTCAATGTCGGCAACACATAAAAGAAACGTTGATGTCATGAACATATAAGTTCAGTCACGATGATCATGTATTTTATAATCTACTCTGATCCAATAAGGCGGAATAAAATAGAAGGCAATACTTGCCATTTGTAAGCATGTATGGGAATAGAAACTTATATATATATATATATATATATATATATATATATATATATATATACTAGCAGACGTACCCGGCGTTGACTGGGTTCGAAAACAGCCTACAGAAAATGGACTCTGATTTATGAAAGTATGATAGGTTATGAAAATGAAGAGTTGTAAATTTGGGTTGAATTTGGGGGTATCAAAACCAAATCAAACTATGATGAAAGTAAAAATCAAATAGATAAATCCCATAATTTATTATACTATACCTGTTCACAATGAAACACTTATCACAATATTCTGTGGATCTATATTAAAAAAAAAACTTTTTAAACTTTGTGACATATTTCTATTCTATGGAGGTCAGGTGCGAACGGTCACCCCATAATTATGTTATATCATATTTCTTCAAACTGAAACATCAAAGTATACTTACGCAGATAGATATTAAAAGTCTTTATTAAAGTGTGTGCCTATTTCCATTCTATGGAGGGCAGGCGCAAACGCATACCCCACAATTTTATTATACCATCCCTATTTAAGTTAAAACATACTTATCAAAGTATTATTATGTACATCTATATCAAAAACACTTGTAAACGTTTTTTCTTTTTAATTTTTAAATTTTTTATTTCCATACTTTGTGGACCAGGCGCGAACGCAGACCCCACAATTTTAATGAACCACGGTTCTGCAAGATCAAACATGCCCATTCATGTGTCTCGATACATCTTCTATCATTTTATGTAATCAGTTTTTTAAAATAGTCAACCATATAGGAGCATATTCGTGACCAGACACACACACACACAGACATTCAGCTTTATATTATATTATATTATATTATATTATATATATATATATATATATATATATATATATATATATATATATATATATATATATATATATTAGTGTTGTGACGAGTAATCCGATTCGGAAAAATTGACAAATTTGTGGGTATCGAAATCGGAAAAATTGGTGCCTATTTTCTGATGCCAAAAACGATTCTTTTACTTGTCTTTTTATATTTCCTTTTGTTTAAAGTAAAATCTTTCATTGCTGGTAATAATTATAAGATAATAAATATTTATTGATTTTAAATTATCAGTAAAGCTAAAATCGATAGATCATCCTTCGCAAGTGTATTTTCACGTTTAGGAAAATATTTGCATATTTAGCATGCGTTTTTTTTTTCATCCGTTTTTTTTTTTTTTACAGAAATTGTGGAAAATAACAACTCTATAATTAAATATTATGAGATATTTAAAGAATCAGAATCAGAATCGGTAATTGTGTCGGAATTGGGAATTTAGTACGTAATCGGTAATTGTATCGAATCGGGACAAATATTGGAATCGTCCTATTACTAATAACGGCAGGTTTGTGAAATAATATTGATTTTATTAGGTTGGTGCAAAAATAATGTCGTTTTTATCAGATATATATACGTAAAAAAACGACATTATTTTGCACCAACCTAATATCAGTAAAAACTTTCGTTAGTTTTGCTGCTGTGTTATATTTTCAAATATGCCTACACAACGATAACTAATATATAACTGTTTTTTTCTGAAAAATATTTGGGTACGATTACTCAGTGAACGTCAATAAGATTGAAACTAATTCTTGCAGTCCTGGTTTAGTTGCTTGTTTTGCTCCACTTTTCAACCTTTAATAGTCACAAAACAGCATCACCTTCTTGTGATCATTTGTCCATCCAGGGCCTGATTTTAAGCCTCTTATTTTCTTTTTTCTTGTTGCCAAATAGGTTGAGATAGGGGGCCAAGACATCTGGTATCAAGGCCACATTTGTTGGCTTCTGTAATGGCTGCAGTGTACTATCCAGAGACTAGAAGTGAACACCGTTGTTTGCCTTTTCCCATCTGATGTATAAACAGATTAAAAGGGCCTTATAATTCTGGGCGTTGACCTGCTAATATATGTTCTTTATATTTTCTATGACTCATCATTGATAGCGGTCATTTATTTAATATTCAATACTGCTGTTTATTTATAAAGCGAGTGTCCCCGTCCGAAACCTGTAGGACGTGCTGTATGGCTTAAGGAGATAGCACACTAATATTTTTTTAATATTTTGTCAAGGTTTGCTTCTAATGAAAAATATCCTCATGTCAGGGTATTTGAAAAATCTCCGCAAAGAGATACTGAAAAAACTGATGGTGTCTAGTTGTCTAGTAGACATTCAAGTTCTTACTGTAATTATCCATGCTCTCTTTGTAAGACATTCAAGTTATCTCCATAGACATTAAAGTACTTTCAGTAGGAATTCAAGTTCTCTCCATAGGGGTTCATGTTCTCTCCTTAGGCACTCAAATTCTCTCCATATGCATTCAATTTATCAACTTGGGTATTCTATTTATCTTCATATGCATTGATATTCCCTCCTTAGACACTTAAGTTATCTCGACGGGCATTCAATTTATCTCCATAAACCTTCAATTATCTATGTAGACATTCAATTGTTTGTGTAGTCATTCAATTTCTCTGAATAGGCATTCTATTTATTTTCATGTGCATCTATCTTCCCTTCATAGGCCTTCAATTTCTCTCCATAGGGATTCATGTTATCTCCATAGCCATTCAACTTATCTTATTATGCATTAAATTGATATTCATAGGCATTCCATTCATCTCCAAAACATTTGTGTTTTCTACTTAGACATCCAAGTTCTCTCTTTTGAGCATTCAAGTTCTCTAATATATGTATTCATTCAGGCTTGTTAAATTCGAGTAGCAGATTATTTTACTGTTTCTACTATAACTAATTTATAAAACACATTTTCAAATCTAATGTAAGTTTTGGTATAGCCACTTTCAAGTTAATATAAAATAGGAAACGTTAGTTTGATTCACATAACAAATGAATACTTCACATAAATATTCTGTTTTAATCAGAAATGACGAGGCATAATTTTCAATTATAAGTCGATGTGCCATGAATTGCAAAGAAAATTGGTGAAAAGATAATTGTTTATGATCTTAAAGATGCCTATAAGAAAACACGCTGATACATTTACAAATGTGTGTTTTTCTACTTTTCACTTTTTATAACTTTTCTTATCAGTTTGTTCAAACTAAGGGTGAAGCATCCTATCGGATGCCAAACATTCAACTGCGAATTCAGAATGTTTATCCGAAAGATCTGACTGCCTCATTAAGTGTAATTGTTTGAATATTTCTTTCACTTGGTTCATCGGGTATATTTTCCGAGGCAGTTTTTGAAATTCTTTTTACCGTGAGTCCTGTTTCTCTTATAATAACTGGATTGTAGAGATCTTAAGATTCCAGTTTTTGTTTTCCATGCCATACATAAGACAATGGTATTTTGCTATATTTTACCTGTAAGCTCTGTATAACCCAGCATCATTGGGAACACTAACTTCTACTAAGGTTGCTTCTTTCTTCTTACGTGATAGTGTTACAGAATGGCTGTCGTAATTACCTTTAACGTGTACAGTGTGGAGCGATTAATGTGTCGCTTTAAAGAAAAAAAAAACACTAAAGATTTATTTTAAAACTTTTATTCAAAAATCAATTTATGTAACTTCGATTATGTAGCAGATCTGACATTTATTTAGTGTAGCCGCTTTCAATCTCAATCACCGCCGTGATACGGGCCCGGACTTGGAGAGAACCTTTTCCTCAAGCGCCAGCGGGTGCTCAGCAAATACTCAGCTGATGACGGCGATCAGGCTTTGATCATGTGGGAAGTCATGTTGGCGATGTTCTCGACGTATCACAAAACGAAGTAGTTCAGCGGATTCGAGTCGGAAGAGGATGGGGTAAGTGAGTTACCGATACAACGTCGTAGCAGT
>NC_136511.1:49016322-49081322 GCF_053919585.1 Euprymna scolopes | reverse complement strand
TATATATATATACATACATTTTAACTAATTACACTTTTTTTTACAAAACCATTAAATTTAAATTGAGTTTAAGAAAGGAAACTCAGCGGCTGAAGCGGCTAGAAATATTCACTCAGTTTATGGAAAATAATGCGTGAATGAAATAACTTGCCGAAGATGGTTTGCGAAATTAGAAGTGGAAATTTCACCCTTTAAGATGAAGATCGAACTGAGCGTCCAGTTGAGTTTGATGATAAATCTCTTGAAGCAGCTTTTTAAGAAAATCTTGTACTTCAGTTGAGGAATGGGCAAGAAAAGTGAGTTTAAACCATACAACTGTTCATCCTCATCTTCAACCACTTTTAAAGTTTATAAACTTGGAAAATGGGTGCCTCATGAATTGTCTGAAAACAATCTAAAATCCTGAGTCGACATTTGCTCTTCTTTCCATTCTTGCCAACTTGTTAAACATTTTTTGGATAGACGTGACTGGTGACGAAAAATCGATCTTTTATCGAAATGTTAAGCGTCGCAAACAATGTCTTTATAAAGAGGAAAGACATCAGCCACAGCCGAAAAAGAGAACTTCATGGGAATAAGGTTCTTCTTTTAATATGTAGGGATTGCCAAAGAATAATCCACTTTGAATTATTACCTCCTAATGCAACATTAATGCTCAAATCTACGATCAGCTATTGGAGCGTTTGAACCAAGATTTGAGGACAAAAGACCTGCTCGAGTGATTCGAAGATGGGCGATGTTTCATCAGGATAATGCAGGACCCCACATAGCAAAAATCACCTAAAAAAAAAACGATGAACTTGGTTTGAAAAATTCCTCATCCACTTTATTTTTCTGACCTTGCACCTTCAGATTAACGTTTGTTTCGTAGTTTACAAAATCATTTAGAAAGAACAGCTTTTGTAACGAAGAAAGATGTTGAAACTGATATTTGTGAGTTGTTTGAATCAAAGCCCAAACAATTTTACAGTGATGGAATTAATAAGCTTGTTAATAGATGGGAGGAAGTAATCGATAATCAGAGAAAGTATATTAATGATTACATCTTTAATAAAATGTAACATTTGGTCATTTCTTTTCTTTATTCATAAATTCGGACAGAACTCATGAGATGACCATATATATATATATATATATATATATATATATATATATATATATATATATATATATATATATATATATATTCGAGGTTGAACAGTTACATATGCTTGCTGCAAACAGCCATATATTTCAGTCAATGAGACTTCGTCTTCTAGAGGAAAATCTGAATGCTCCTTAAATGAAACTGCCTAATAACCTCAGTTGTTTAAAAAGCTACCAATTCTACTAAAGAAAAGCCTGATAACAAAAATATTATATTGGCATGGCAAGTAACACATTAAGAGAAAGATATACAGGACACAAATGCTCCTTTTAAAAGCCAAACTATACAGACAGAACATCACTATCTAAATACTTTAATGAATTAATTGAACAGAGATTATGACTAGCTCTAAATTGGAATATCCTTAATAGAGCAAACACCTGTTCGTCTATAAATTCACCTTGCTCCCTATACCTTAATAAGAAACTATTTATTACAACTTTTAGGGAGAGAGATAAGCTCCTAACTAAAAAAACACGAAAACTATCAATTGCACACACTACAAGAAACACCTCCTTTCTAACCTCAATCTAATCTTTTGACTTAAATACTACTTGAAAACACACGTAATGTATAACCTAATATGCCAAATACAAGCCCTCAATTCTCATCTACTCTGAAGTATTATACTTCCTATGGTTTAATGACAATATCTTTCTGCTACCCATATAACTCTTCATCCCTTTCCCTCCATCCCTGATTCGCCTATACTAAGTATCTACCCCTCTATGCACACTTATATACCCATAAATAACTATATATTTTTATTTCAGATATGCATCCATATATATATATATATATATATATATATATATATATATACGTATCCTACAGTTCTATTTTATATGTGAATTCTGTATAATATTTGTCAACACGTGTCTATATCTCTGTTTCCCACCTATATTGTATGTTAACGAACACATTCGCAACCCCCCTTTTTTGACAGGCAAAAATTAGTTTATAAACAGACTTCCCCCACCCACGAACACAGTTCACTGTTCCGGTAAAATTACGACCCACTTTAATCATTTCAAATTTATAGTGTCTATAAATCCAACTGGAACACTTTTTGAACAATTTTCTAAAAAAGGTTGAAATGCGATTCTCTATTTTTTATCCTTTTTTTTTAGAGAGCTCGCAGATTTTATGTTTTTTTGTTTTTTCGTTTGGAAGAGCTAAGTCGTTTCTTTTTTTTTCTACAGTGTCAGATGTTTCAGGGTCGACTGACGAAGTCTTTGAGACTAAAACAGATGATTGTTTGTAGCGACCAAATGTAACTGTTTATCTTAAAATAAATAATAAAAAAAATATTTTGCTCTTGTTATCTAGAACTATCTAACGACATCTAAAACCTCAATTTATATATATATATATGTGTGTGTGTGTGTGCGTGTGTTTATATGTGCGTGCGTATGTGTGTGTATTTATTTACATATATATATATATGTATATATATATGTGTGTGTGTGTGTGTGTGTGTGTGTGTGTGTGTGTGTGTGTAATATGGTTGTATCGTTGTAGTTTCCTAGAGGTAAATCCACTTAAATTCCTGTTTATTACAAATGGTCTATGACAAGCGTAATCATATTTAAAAATTATAAATGTAGAACAGGTTTAGTTTAATTTTATTAATAGAATCCATTGAGATGAGTAATTTGTATATTTATTTATTTGCGGGCTGTTATCCTCATCTTCACAGATGTGGTTTCACGACATTGCGACCCACTATTTCTCCAGCCTGCGTCACGTGATTACCAGCGACAGGATAGGATTGCTCTTAACTTTATCCTCAGTAATTACTGTCTTCCATAGTTATTGTTGTCTAACCACGTTTTTGCCAACTAATTCTCTGGCGGATGTTTGTAGGATTGAAATCGCGATATTCAGACAATGCTCACCTGGAACCGTAGAAATTCAACGCCTTTATTCACTGTGTCACGGGCCCCAAAGGAGCGATCAGGATTGGATTATTGGGGGGGGGGCTTATCAGTCAAAGATTTTGGTTCTAAAAAAATAAATAAAATAATATACCATTCGGTACGGACTCGTTGGTGGAAGACCAAATAAAACGAAATAAAGTGGAAGACCAAATAATAAGGAAATAAATTGACCAAAAAGTGTAAGACAACAACAACCATGGAAGGGATTCATTATTGAGGATACAATAAAAGAAACTCAATATTCCTATCTCATCGCAGGTAGTCACCTGACAAAGGCCTACGGAATTGTTCGCCGAAACCTAATGAAACAACAACTATGCAGATTAGAATAAGAGTTCGACGATAAATAAAGACTTACTTTTTGTTTTAAAAAGAAGTTAACGGCTAAATACTCTATCTCTTTAAAAATGTTTTAATAATAACAGGCATGCACATATTTAGCCAATACTAGTTGTATATATATATATTTATTATATAGAAAAATAGTAGTTGCATATATATATACACACATTATATATATACACATATATATATATATAACTACTTAATTTACTCACATAAAATTAATATACGAAAGTATAAATTTATGCGTAAACTTTAAGTATTTACTTCAAAAGTGCTCAATACGTAGGTAGAGCTAGTTAGTAAGTTATAAAATATATATGGCGATTAAGCTACACTGAATATTCCGCGTTTCATTCACTCTAGGACTATTACATAGTAAATGCGAGCATGAAAAGCCGTACGATTCCGATGAGGCGTAGAAAAGTAAAACGACTTGTTGTTAAAACTGGTAAAGAAAAGGACAAGATATTCTAGTAAAAAATATAATAAATTTATAACTTAAAATATTAAGAAGTCTTTAAAAATGCAATTTCATATTATATATAAATTCTTAATTCTGCAATGATTTTAGTTATAAATTCATTATATGTTTTATTAGAATATCGTATTTTTATTTTCCAGTTTTAACAGCTAGTCATTTTACTTTTCTAATGTTAATCTTATCCATATTAATTTGCATGCTCGCATTTTTAATGTAATCCATGATTTTTCCAGGCTTTCCTTTGAAATACTATTTTTTCGTGTTCAATATAATAGTCATTCTCCAAAAAACATAAAAAGTATTATCATCTTCTTAAATTGACTAAATAAAAAATGAGATAAAAGACTTAATTAAGTAAATAAACACAAAGAAGAGACAACAAAGAGAGAAAGAGAATTAACGGGTGACGTTGTAAGCGAAATATTATCAGCACTAGCACAGTGAAAACATCACTTTTGTTTACTCTCTATATATAACCCAAACAAGATATCATGCCGGCGACATTACCGCTATGATTTATGAAGATGTCAACGACGAAAAAGTGTTTCTGGTAACTAACAGCCAATCAGAAGAAAGCATCTCTAAAACATCGATGTTGGAAAAGTTGCTATGATAACCAACGGCCAATCTAACCAAACCGTCTCTCATATTCCTTACTAACTCTGAGGACTTTTGAGCACCAGCAATTTTATTATAACTTTTGTTTTAATAAACAAAGATTGATATTGTTTTAATTTAAAATAGAACTGAGAAGGTGCGCTATGAACTGTAAAAATTGTTTGAAATTTGTTCGCAAAAATCAGGGATTAGTGAAGCTTTAGGGCAGTTCTAAATGCGTAAAACTAACACTATGCCATATATTCCCATATTGTAGTGTTAGAATTATATATATATATATATATATATATATATATATATATATATATATATATATATATAAATTCCCTCTGCTTCACTTTTTTTGTTATCAAGTAAGATCTTTGACTTACTTGTTGTTTCATCAAATACTTTTGCATGCAAAATCCGATCCCGCATTTTGCTAATTCCTATTCTCTGATGAGAAGGAAAGTATTTCTTCGAAACTTCGCGGATTAAGGACTATCCACTTATCTAGTGTTTCCTTTTCAGATTAAATATGTTTTTTTACTCATTTCAAAGTGTTTTTAACCTGTTTTATTCACTGTTTTCTCGTGTATATATATATATATATATATATATGTATATATATATGTATATATATGTATATATATGTATATATATATATATATATACATATATATACTTGGCCCCGATGTGTTTTTATTCTTTTAGAGAATACGTGATCTCTAAATAAATGTTTTTTAATGTCTACCTACTTTTGTCCTACCCTGTATACACACAAAGACGCAGAAACACACAAAGAAGCATACACACACAAAGAAACATACACACACAGATACACACACACACACACACATATATATATATATGTAGATATCATGATATATATTTAAATATTTAATAATTAGTTTCACGCTGCTAAAATCTAAGTTGTTAATGCATAATATGTTTTTTAATTCTGTTTGCTAGTTTTTACTTTTATTTATTTTTTATTTTTTGCACATTAGAAAATTGATTTAACGTTTTCTTTAACGTGGCAAATTGACACATGAATTAATCGGTTTCAATTTCAGATGAAAACATTATGTAACATGAATTTTTAAAATAAAAATGTAAAAAAAAATTACACTATTCATTTCAAATGATTAATTTTGTCCAAAAGAAAACCATTTGTTCGTTGACATTAAATTTAAATGTTACTTCACACTTTAGATATTGACTTATAATGCATCTAGTTTTACGTAAGTATTTAAAAGTTTAGTACAGCGCAAGCCTGTTCAGTTTTCTGCTGCTATTTAGTGCACTATGGTTTCGTGATAAAGGGTGTCCCAAATTTGATTAACTTCCTCAATATTTAAGTTATGCTTACCAATTTTCATATGTAGGTAGATGAGCCTCTCCGTGTTTTTTAAAATGTAGTAAGATATCATAGTCAACTTATTCTTATTTTATTTATACAACTTAATCTAAGGTATGTTTTTCACAAGATCTAATTTTAATTATGAAAAATGATGTTACTCAAATGACCACCATTTTGATTTTCACACTCTTGTGCTCTCTGCAGAGAATTGCCCAGCACATCACGTAATGTTTCAGGGTTTATTGCTCTAAATAATTATTGTGGCTGGTCTGTTTGCATATACCCGCTCTTTGAGGCAACCCCAAAGGAAGAAATCTGCACATGTGAGATCTGGCGAGCGGAGTGGCCAATTTATCTCACAGCCACACGAAATTATTCGGTTGCCGAATATGTCCTGGAGCAGATTTAATGTTTCTCGTGCCGTATGCGCCGTTGAACCGTCCTGCTGGAACCACATTGATCGGGAGACCCCAATTTGACTTCATCTCCTTCTTACTGATGTGGATGGATCCTCAGTCACACTCTCTGCTATTCTCTTACGATTCTCGTCACTTTTTTTTTACAAGGTGGTCACCAATTATCAAGGCCGGAATCCACTCCTGGATAAGGGTTATTGTAAGTACAGTGTGGATATTTTAGAGTGTCTACTTAAACGGGCGGTTAATCAGGAATTTGTTTACGTTGAGCTTGATGATATCCAAGTTGTAGTCAGGAGGGAAGCAGGCGGACGGACCAGAGTCCCACAGGCGTGCAGTTCTAAGAAAGAAGCTTTGTTCATGGAATCTACCTTTCTAGATAGATAAAGAGTGGGGAAGGTTTTTGACAGTGGATTCAGCTAGACGAGTGTTTTTTAAAAAGATTAGTGAGGGGGGACCAGAGATTGGAGTTCCAACAAGCACCTGCCATGGAAATTACGATAAAACAAAGATAAGCTTACAACTTCTCTTCTGTGGGAGAGAGGTTGCAGGGAAGAGAAAAAGGCATCCCCCACTAAGCCACGAAGTCTATTTTGTACTATGTCAAGGCAGACTGTTTTTAGCAGCTCCTCGCCAGATATAGCAGCAGTATTCTATCCTTGGACGTACCTGGATTTTATATAGATAGATAATTGCATCAGTAGTGAGATATCTTCTGGAGCGGTAGAAAGATCCCACCATCTTTCCAGCGACCTTGGCCACAGACCTGATGTACGTGTTCCATTTCAGATCAGGAGTGAAGGTCAAGCCCAGAAGCTTGGGGCTTCTCCTAGACGAGAGCCATCCATTTCAATTGATGCCAGATGGGGATCAGAGCGTTCATGATGTAAAGATCGGAGTTTGGTTTTAGATGCATTAAAGGTAACAAGCCACGTCTTCCTCCACTTAACCACTCATTCAAGATCAGAGGAGAAAGAATCAGAGAGGTATTTGTCATTTACAGCCTTTGATGTGTTGCTGTAGATGGTCGTGTCATCAGCATAGATACCAACGAATGATTTAAGTATGTGTTTAGGGAGATCATTGATGTAGATCAGGAAGAGAGTTGGGCCCAGGATGCACCCTTGAGGGACTCCAGCATTAATACTGCAGGCCTCTGATTTTTGTCCATCAACCACTACTCTTATGAGCCTATCAGAGAGAAATGATTTAATGATAGAGAGAATATTTCCAGTTATACCGTAGCTGGAGATCTTGTAAAGTAGGCCTTTATGTCATACCTTGTCGAAGGCCTTTGATATGTCAAGAGCAATTGCCCTGGAAAGGAAGCCTTTGTCAAGAGATTCACTAATCCTATGAGATATAACCGTTAGCACATCTGCTGTAGATCTTGCATAACGGAAACGATATTGCGTGCCACTAAGAAGGTTGTTTCTGCTGAGGTGGTTGACTATTTCTCTATTTAATATGGATTTCAGCAACTTACTCATGACACACAGGAGACTTATTGGTCTGTACTGAGAGGGAGATTACTTATCACCTGAGTTCTTAAATACAGGGCATACTGATGAGGTTTTCCAGGGTGTTGGAAAGCACTTCTCCTTAAGGCAACGTTTAAACATGTTCGTTAGTATGGGAGCAAGTTCTGGTTGAAGCTTTTTTAACACTATAATTGGGATACCGTCAGGGCTAGTAGCTTTACTGGAATCAAGGTTCTTTATTAGCTTGGCGACCTTATGCACAGATATGTGTATGTTTCCTAGCGTGTTCTGTGTTATAGGAGGAAATATGGGGAGTTGATGGCCTTCGTCGCATAGGGTAGAATTAGCTGCAAAGTTCTTGGCAAATAGTTTGGTCTTGTCTGAAGCTGAGGAGATGACCCCTGGTCCGTTGATAATGGTTGGGATAGAACGCACACTTCTGTTCAGGATCATACTTATTATTTGCCAAAACTGGTGGGAACCGAGCCGCTGATCAAGTACTTTGGATTTAACAGACTGGGCATATAGCTCTCTTGCATTTTTATTACTCTTTTACAGTGGTTGCTGGCGTTCCTGAAAGCAGCTTTAGTCTCAGTGCATCTATTACGTTGGTAGCTATGGAAAAAGTGATTTCTGTGCGCGATAGCAGCAGCACATTCTGGGGAGAACTATGGCTGGCTGGCTGGTAGGTTTTTGTTGGAATTTTTGGATGGTATGAATCGGTCTTTGCCTACAATTAACCATTCGGTCAGGTCTAATACTATATAGTACACATCCTTTTTAAACATGGAATGCAGCGGTAGATCAGATATGAATGTACGGAAGCTATCCCAGTCAGCCATGGAGTATCCGTATACAGTACAGTGGAGGGGTACGTCTGGAGACTTATTACATTTCATTTTTATCTTAACTGATACGACGGAGTGGTCGGAGGATCCTAGAGGAGAAAGAACGGAACATGAACATAGCTCAGGGGAAGTTGAGAGAAAAAGGTCTAGGAGGCTTGCATATTGACCTGTAGTATCGGGCACACGGGTGGGCTCGCGAACAATCTGAGTGAGGTCATAAGCAATGGCAAAATCATGACAGAACCTCCCCTCATCGTCCATCTTATTTGAGTGGGTCAACCATTTCACATTATGGGCGTTGAAGTCACCGCAGATGTGGATGTTTGCCGAGGGGTGTGCAGACAGGGTGTAGTCTATTTTCTCATATATGCTTTTAAAGATAGTAACTCTGCTGTTGTGGGGCCGATAGAGGGCAAATATAAATGCAGTGGTGTAAGCAAGTGCAACTCGGACGCACATATAAGGTAACTTAGGATCTTCTCTAAAGATATCCCTGCCACATGGGAAGCCATCTTTAATGTAGGTAAATATTCCATGCCCATGGGGATCTTAAGGGTCAGATTTAAATGTTAAGTTAGAGTATCCGTTAATTATGAACTCATCTAGGGAAGTGGTCGGCCCTATTCCAGTTTCGCTGAGAAAGAATATATCCGGTGTCGTCTCCTGTAATTCGGTTTCAACCTCTAGAAGGTTGGAACGTATACCCCTGATGTTGGAGAAGGAGACATGGTATTAGAGGTCTACGTTGGAAGATGGGGTTCTAGGTTTATTCGAGTTTTTTTTTTCTGGAGCTGTTTCATGTTGAGGTTTTGGGATTTGTGGAACAGGTCGGCATACTTGGTTAAAGCAGTACAGAGAGGGAAAGTAAGAGAGAAAAAGACAGGATTTATTTTGTAGCACATGAAAAGGTAAAACCGTAACAATTACTTACTAGTATGGCATCGAGATGCCCCATTAGGGGCTACTGCATGGTCCAGAATCCATTCACCAAATGGCAATACAGAAGTCCGAGTACTTTGCGCTTACTTTGCGCGACAGCCTCCTTAGTAATCCAAGGTTCGGGTCCCTGACTATCAGGCGGCTAACGTCAGCCCAGACAAAACGTTTACTTCCAGCACCTTTACAAGTGACATGGCCACAAGGATAGACATAAAAACAGAAAAATTTCCGACATCTCAGACTACTGTTTACCAAGTACTACCGACCTTTAAAGCAGCTTTTTCTTCACCCTTTGTATGAAAAATCACTCATTTGCATGAGGACTGAGGGACAATAAAGGAGAAGCGAGAGTTACTGGAGCTGCCGATAACACATCCAATGTATTATCTACTCCTCATTAAAAAAAGGAGTGGGGTATAAGGGACTTATTAATATCTACTTAGTATAAGTCCGGAGCTCAATTATCAATTCAGGATGCTTTTGAAGATAATCTCCCCTCCCATATTAATGGGTGGATGTCTTCGCATTATATATCTCGAGTTTGAAATCTTCGAGCTTCACCTTATAATTAAAATCCAATAATTAACTTTTATCAATTTGTGAAGTCGGCTTAATAGTAATTTACATTTGAGTTTAGATAATTATTCAAGATTTTAATTTGGGAGGTTCTCATTTACATAGGTGACTTTTTTTTCTTCACTGCTTGCCATATGGGGTTTACCAGATTTAGGGAGGTCACATACAGGCCCTTGCTCATGAAATCGAGCCACCATAGCTTTTATTACATTGGGAGTAGGGGAATTTTTGAAGTTGAAGTTTCGTTGAAATTCTCTTTGAGTTTCTGATATTGACTCATTTAACCGAAAATATGACTCTACGACAAATATCAGCTTTTCGGTAGTATAACGACTTGTAATAACATTAGAAGGATTACTCTAGAGTATCTGAAAAAATAAGAGAAAAATATAAAAAATTGAGAAATTTATGAATAATTTTTAACCATCAGCTTCTTTTGGGACACCCGGTATTAGTAAAATTTTAGCTGCTCCAACTGAGTGTATCCTTTAGTTTATGGACAATTCATGAAATATTAGAGTTAACATTGCGTTTAACCTTTTAAAGGCGTTCGACAGAGTGTGACAATCTACACAAAGGTCATGGTTATATTAGGTTGACAGGAAAGTTCCTGCGGATGTTTTGATTTTGATTCCAAATTTTGTATTATTAAAAAGTGTTCCTTATAATAGTTTTCTTTAAATATTATTTGAAAAAAAAACATTCTTGGCACTATCTAACCGTTTAAATGACAATCGTTTTAAACCACGTGTGTCTTCTTTTCAGAATGTTGAATACAAGATTGTAAAATAGCAAATTCGCACAATTTTCTTATTTCAATTCAAGCTAGGCTGAAAAGCTGCGGAAACACTTAGCGATATCAACGAAGCATTTGCCGAGGGACCGCTACTAATCGTACAGAACAATGGTGGTTTAAGAAATTTAGTGGCGGTGATATAAAGTCTTGAAGATAAGCGTAGTGGTCAGTAACCGGATGCTGACAACGATCCATTAATAGCTTTATTCGAAGCCACTCCACGCACAACTGTTCGGGAATTTGTTTCTAAATCAGATATAACGGATACGACGATTTCCAACGATTTGAGATAGATTAGAAAGATAAAAAAGAAAAAAAAGCTTGCTAAATGGGTGCCTCAGGAATCGAAGCACAAAAAAATGCCGTTATTAAGTGTCATCATTCCTTCTCTTATGCAACAAGAATAATTCGTTTTTCACGTGAGTTGCTGTAAAAAGTGGCTTCTTTACGACAACCGGTGACTCAGTTCAGTTGTTTGACGGCGTCGAATCTCCGCGAGACTTCTCAACACCAGAGTTTCGCTAAAAGAATGTCATGTTGAATGTTTGCTAGTTTGCGACCGGTCTCATCTTTTACTGTTTTATTTTTTTATATTTTTTTTATTTTAATGTAGGCTAAATCACTTCGGCGGAGAAGTACTGTCAACAAATGGGTGAAATGCATCAGAAACTTCAACTTCATCATCCAGCATTAGTCAACAGAAAAAGCTCCATTCTCATTAACAGACTACCACTTTTTCAAGCATCACAATTTTCTGCGACAGAATTGCTTCAAAAACCTAAACGATATCAAAAACGCGTTCAGCGACTTCATCGCCACCAGAACGCAAGATATTTACTTTACTGGCATAAATACACTTGTTTTGCGTTGGTAAAGGTGTGCTGATTTTGATAGTGCTCATTTTGGTCAATAAATTTTTGTTTGAAATTTGTTTGAATTTAAAAGTTAAAAACCGCAAGAACTTTCTTGTAAACCTGATAGTATTTGTGGTGATATTCTTGATATTTGTTGTTGTTTTTCTTTCTGATTAAAGCTTACGACTTGGTTTAAATGGTCTCATCATTATTTTTCTAACAATGTAGGTGTTCCTCAAGTCTATATTCTAAGTCCAATACTGTTTCTTCTCTATATCACTGTAGAAAATATTTGCGACAAATGGAAATCTTATTGAAAACTTAGGCATTAGAGAGTAATTCGAATGCGATTTTAAAGCTTAGGCACCAATAAAATATTATTTCAGATATAAGTTTTTCACACATCAGCATAATAGACCGTTGTGAATTCTTTATGTAAATTTTTTACATGGGAGACTAATGAAAATATTATTTCGAAGAAAATGGACGGAATGTGGAGTTTTACCATATTAGTATGAGAGTCGGTATTCATCGAGAAACGTTTTGTTCATCTACTGAGAAGTGGATTCGGGTTCGCCCAGTATGAAACAAGCAAGCTGGTAACAAGAAATCCAAACATCTTTAAAAAGCTTCGATGCGGTTATGGCGTAGGAGAAATGACGAGTACTAACAGGGTGTCCGACGTAAAATGAAACTTCAATGCCATCTGACGCCAGAGCCATGAAAACATTTCACCGCCCGTAGTGATCTGTTTCAGAGAACAGGAGCCACCAGTAGAACAAGAGAAACACCTCCGAAAGGACGGACGCCGCCGTATCAGTGCAATCAGTCGAGGATACAACGTCGAAACTAGCTGGCACGGTATCCTGCTTATGGTGTAACTATTCTCGTGGGTGTGGATTCAGCGGTGGAGCTCTTGGCGACTAAGCACCGTAAAAAAGTGTTAATCCTCCTTCGTAGTTGTAAATAAGATTGTCCATGGCATTGGGATCACATCCTCATTATTTAATGCTAAGGATGAGTCTGCTTGCGGGCTTCGGCGGCTTGGAGACGGGATAGAGTACTCGTCAAGGATTTGTTCTTGACACTCAGCCCGACAAGTGTGGCACTGGGAACCGGCCTAGTACCTGTCGGACTGAAGCACGCTGCCTGCGTATTAACCAGGCGGTCCACCCTCCCAAGCCTTGCCACTTTCGGGTGGGGCAAGTAAATTGCTTGTTGCCTGAGCCGTCCCGACCTGGGAATGTCGACGGGGATGCTCAGGCAATTTTTTGTTCAGGCATGGATGTCCCTCCTTTAGAGGAGCTTTCCTGTGTCCCACCTTCCGACCTGGGGTCACATCCTTTTTATTCAAAAATATTTTAGCACCCTCTCATCAGAAATTAATGAAAATATTATTTCGAATATATGAATGACAGAAGGATGAACATATACATGTGACAGACCGATGTAAGCACTTTCTTTAAACTTAAGCATGATTGAAAGAAAAATTGATTGAAAGCATGATTGAAAGAAAAATCCTACCTTAACACAACGCTAAGCATGCTATTTATTAATTCTAGTGTTTTAGACCAATGAAAATGCTATTCGACACGTAAGCGTCATAGGCTGATAAAAATGCTGTTCCCCACTCAATTTTGACAGACTAGTGAAAATGGTAATTCTGACTTAAATGTGACAGACCAATGAAAATTGTATTTCGACCTAAAGGAGGCTTAGCCATATTGTAAATGCTATTTTAAACATGTTCGAGACCTTTCATTGTAAATGCTTTTATTTCTCAAGATAAGTGCGACAGGTCAATATGAATTACATTTCAAATTTAAGGTGACAGACAAATGTAAATGTAATTTAAACTTATAACATGCTAGATTTACAGTCGGTTGAACAATACCTCGTGTACATATACGTGCACACAACATAGATACTGTAATTATTATTATTATTATTAGTAGTAATAGTAGTAGTAGTAGTAGTAGTATCTCACTATGAGTTTTCACATAAGCTATCATCAACGATTTTTCCTTGAGAACCACGTGTAGTGTTCTATGGAGTCTGAGTGACAACAAGTCTCCCCAGATTTCAATAACTCACCACTCTTCTGATTCCAACTCAAATTAATTTGCATTATCGCAACAGCCGTTTTCCAATGACTTCTATTCGTGGCAATTTTCGGTCTTCACTATAATTTGATTGGTGATTACCTTGCCCAAGGCCCAAGCTACTTTGGCACTCCTCCGCTGGATGTTTTTGTTAGTACTTTCTTTCCTCGGTCTTTCTAAATCCTTGACTCCCTGATTGTTTGGTGTGGTATCAGTTGATGCCGTCACTCAAATACATTCCTCAAGTAAATAAATTGGGAGAATTAAGATACATCAAAGGTATGAATTGCGTTTTATTATTTCCCACAAATGGATATACAGAGACGATCATGTTGTAATCTTCAATCTTCAAGGAAGAAGTTCCGGGACAATGTTGTCTAAAGGTAATAAACTATTACCAAGTAGCTTTGTGCAAGTAAAATTCTGTTTGTAATTAGGCATTTAGGAAGAAAGCGAATTGTAGTAGAAGACGAGTTCTTGCTGTGAATGATTTTCAAGGTGAGTTCAGTTAAGGCTTGTTCATGAAAATAACGACTGAAGAAAGGAAGGCTAGCAACATCTTTGTTCGAAACGAATGGTAAGAAAAAGTAGAGATTATTTCTCTTTCATAAGATTTTTTAATTGTTGTTTATTCTTTCAATGTAGAAAAGAGCGCTTTGACTAACACATCTGCAGATATATACTTTATATTTACTTCCTGTAAGCCATGAAACATGACTATTACTCCCGGTCTCCAATATAAAATCATTTGCATGATGGTTGAAACGAATAGCAAATCTATGATCCAGAGTTAGCGAGTTATAATTATAAAAGTTCACAATATGCGAACTAAGCACGAAGGTCATTCGAAAAAGAAAAGCCTCCTATTTTTTTCAATCGGGAAGTTGAAGAGCTATGAATACGGGAGAAATACCATTAAAACGAACGACAATTTTTACTTCGAATTTTGTGTTTCTACATAGTCACCACTATTCTCAATGCACTGTTATTATCGAAGAATATAACTTCTCATGGTCGTCTGGAGCTCGCTTTGTCTTATTAGAGTTGTTCCAACAGTATAGCATTTATTTATTTTTGCTTTTAACTAAAAAGTTAGAATAGCTACGCAAACGCGAGTGGTTACATGAAAACGTATTACAGTTTGTGCTTTACAATTTAGTTTTCTATATAGTAACGTTCATTCTCAATGCACGGTTGCCATGATTCAATGGTGCATCTATGTTTTTACGCACCTCTAGGACATGGGTTGGTTTCTTAATCTCACACCGTCAATATTCGTAACAGAGAGATGATACTTTCAGGTCATGCATGTACACGTCCAGACACGACGATAATGCAATTTACAATCCTCTCTGCTTCATTCAGGCGGAATAAAAATATTGCAGCCATTAATTTTGAAACGCCATTCATATATTTAAAAAGGAAAGTTCTAGCTTTTGTTGTTTTTTTTAAATATATATATTCTGATTATGTGCTGATATAAACAGTCTACTTTTATGTAACATACACAAACAGAAATTCATACAAAAAAGATCTATCTGTAATAGAGCTGTATGCAAATGACCGAGCTGTGTTTGAGGTGACATCACAGCAAATAAGAAAAACACATTATGAAAAACACATTCGCAGATCGATGATCAGGTTAGAAAAAGACTAAGAGAGGTGTTACATAGGTGGTTCGAGAGCGACAGGAAAATACCCATTCTAAACATGACTGGACAGAAAAGTACCTGCAAACAAATGTTCTGTTGTTTAACTATAAGTAAAGGTGTCGTATTTTTATTCTTCAATAGACGTATCGATGTGGATTTCAACTAGTTTACGCTATCAAGGAGCCCTTTGTAATAATAGTATTATCCAGTGATCAAACGACATGTGTTTTTAAAATAACTAAATACTGTGCGCTAACATAACAATATGGTACATAAAAATAGAAAATATTTTCTATATTTTCCTGATGAAAAGCTTATATGGGTCAAAAATTGCAATTTCTAATAGATTAATATGCTTATTGTAAAAAAAGAACTGAAACTTGTTTGGGTTTTTAACCGTAATATTTTATAAATTTCCAAACCACATAGCCTTTTTATAGTAGATTATATATATATATATATATATATATATATATATATATATGTATATATATATATATAGAGAGAGAGAGAGAGAAAGAGAGATATACACACACACGCACATATATATATATATATATATATATATACATATATATACATATATTCATATATTCATTTGTAGCCCGATGGTTAGAGCTGTCGACTGTCAATGTGACGGTTGTAAGTTCGACCCACGGCTGGGGAAAGGTGTGTTTCTAGCCGCACTGATGAGTTATGATACAACAAAACAGTACTGTATGTGGATAGCAAATATATATATATATATATATGGAGATAGAGAGTGTGAGCAAAGAAGGGTATAATTTGTTTTTAATGGTGACTCTTTCGATATAAGAAAAAGTTTGACATGGAGGTGATACATCTATTCCTCCTCTGATGAGAAGCATTAGGCTTCAAAATGTCTAGCATTACAGACTGTATTGTAATACCTTATTTTACATTCATCAATAGATTTGTATGCATCAGTATATATTTTTCATTATCAATATTTTTTTCTCTTGCATATAAATTGTACGCTTTTTTAAAGTATTGTCCTGTTTCAACTCGAATATAGCCAGTCGCCCTATTGTATTTTTCTGCACCGATGAGGCTTTTTATCGAATGTTTTTCTTATTCTTTTGTGTCTTTTATTAACGTTTTATATTTGATGGCCCGTTGCGTACAGTGTAAGTGCTGTCATCACAACATTCAATGACGATCAAGCGGAAGCCACATTCCATTTCCGGTTCTTTGAAACATTTGCCGGGAGGGAGCTTCTTTTCTCCTTCTCGATCCGGTGCGGTCGATTAAGTAGACCATTATGCAATCGGTCCTGTAACTGAGTTTCCCGCCTCGATCCTTTCGCTGATATCATCATTAATTATTGATCACGGATAAACCGCGGATTTTGTCGGCAGTTTCCTTTCTCTTGAGTTTCAAAGATTTATGCCTACATAGAAAAGTTTGTACTTGCGTCAACAAAATTCTACTCTGGCAAAGTCTAAACCCGATTGATAAACGGCGAAAACGTTTTTGTTTTAAATTATCGGGTTTTCTTCACAGTATTTTATTGTATTTAAAAAAGGTATGTGTTAGCTGAATTAATATTTTATTTAAAAAAGATGTGTGCTATCTTAATTAATATTTTATTTAAAAAAGACGTGTGTTGTCTGAATTAATATTCTATTTTAAAAAGGTGTGTGTTATCTGAATTAATATTTTATTTAAAAAATATGTGTTATCTTAATTAATATTTTATTAAAAAAAGATGTGTTTTTCTTAATTAATGTTTTATTTAAAAAAGATATGTGTTATCTGAATTAATATTTTATTTAAAAAGATATGTGTTATCTGAATTAATATTGTATTTAAAAAAGATATGTGTTATCTGAATTAATATTTTATTAAAAAGAGATATATATTATCTGAATTAATATGTTATTTAAAAAAGATGTGTGTTATCTTAATTAATATTTTTTTGTGAAAAGATGTGTGCTATGTGAATTAATATTTTATTTTAAAAAGATGTGTTATCTTAATTCATAGTTTATTTAAAAAAAGATGTGTGCTATCTGAATTAATATTGTATTTAAAAAAGATGTGTGTTATCTTAATTTATATTTTATTTAAAAAACATGTATGGTGTCTGAATTAATAAATGTGATATTTTTTCATCTATCGCTCCTACTCTATCTAAAATGGTTCGCCGTAATTTGCATTAATAATTCAACACTATACTTTGAAATAGTTGTAGACACTTGAACATGCAGTGCGTTATTTTTATGAAATGACTGACCTACGTTTATGATATCAGGTTCAAATGAACAGCTACAGCAGGAATTTGAATACATTCTACTTAAGCCTGGTTGTAACAGCTGGTGAATTTCAAAAATGAAATTTGGACGCGAGGAGACTTTAGAAGAACGTTATGCAATAAATTCTGTTTTAACTTGGACAAAATGTTACAGAACGTATGGAATACTTCATACTGCTTTTGCACCCTCTTCCCTGTCTCGAACGCCCGTTTTATAGTGGTTGAGAGATTCAAAGAAGGCTGTTAGGGATTTTGAGGAATGGGAGAGTAAAGAAGTCAGAACACTAGAGTTGATTGGCAAAATAAAGAATATCATAGATAAATACCGTAATGTATCTATAGAAACAATACGTGCATAGTTGGATGCCAGTGCGTGAACTGAACAAATAATTATTTGCGTGGAACTACGGATGCGGAAGATTCGCACAAATTTGGTCCCAAGGGCGCTCAGAGAATAACAGAATGACAAGAATGGGCTGTATTTATTTGTTTCTTCATTCTGCAAATTAATCACAGGGTCATTTTTTTAATGTGGAGAGAGAGGGGGAGAGGGAAAGGGGACCAGCTCCCGAGAGGTGGTAAATAGGAGCTGAATAGTGAGAGCCATTTGGTATATAGGGTTGCCCCCCTACATGGACCAAAAGATAGCCACAAGGGCAATGGTCTTTGATTGCAGCATCTGCTGGACCAGATACTACACTTTGATCTTGTTCCACGCTCTTCCTATCATGTACACATTGCACCCTGTAAATTTTGGTTAGCACATAACCTCAAGGAAAACCTTAGAGGCTGTCGTTATGAGACAATTGAGGAAGTATAAGCGGCTGCGATGAGAGTCATTGACATGCTCACAAAACAGAACATCTATGGGGCCTTCCAGAAGTTGTTGTAACGCTACGACAAGTGCATTGCAACCGTACGAAATTACTTTGAAAGAGACTAGATTTTCATGTGTGTACTACCAATATAAGAGCCTATATGGAAAAGTCTGGAAACTTATTTAAGGCACCCCGTATATTATTCTATTGGTTTATTGGTCTTACACGTGTCTCGTTGAATGGTATAGAATGATAAAACAACTCATCACGATAAAATATCTATTTTTTGTTGTTGTAAAGTACAAAACGTGGAAAAGGAAATGCAGTTCTTTTAAGGTAACAAGTGTAATTCAAAATTAGGATATTTAATATATATATATATATATATATATATATATATATATATATATATATATATATATATATATATATATATATAACTCTTAAAAAGAATAAGTGGAGGCATTAGATTTATGGGGAAGATCGATACAGAGAGAAAAAAATAGCCACTAAAAATAGTCAAAAGATTATTCGACTAAAATAAAAAATATTTAAAAAAGAAACTTGAGTTACATTTCGTCCGACCCTTGTCAAGAGATTACGTTGGTAACGATTAAAATAAAACACTTTACACAATTGAAAAATGGAGGCGAAGGGAGGGGTGAAACCAAAAAAAAATTATAAAACTGCACTGAGTGAATTAAATTACTTAACACACACACACACACACACACACACACACATACATATATATATATATATGGGGGGAGTGCTTATGAAAAGGAAAAAATCTTACAGCATTAGAAAAAAATCAATTTTCGTCCTCATTTTAGGTGGCATTTTAAGATGATAAAATTATTGACGAAAATTAAGTTAAAACCATGATGAGTCGAAAGATTTTCGTGCTACCCTTTTTTTAAAGGTGTTCATTTCAATAATTATCGTCGTGAAACGACTCCCAGAAATAAGGAAGAAACGTTGATACTTTTCATAATACTTTAGTTTTTCGCGTTCCAGTGTCATAGGATCGAATCTATTTTATCGATATATGTTTGATATTAGAATGAAATACGTTATGTTATACGGTAGAAATCCAAATAACAACGCAAAGGTTTTGCAAAATAAACAAACATTTTAAAAATAATTTCCATATTATAAGTCTTCTTCAGAATATTATTGTTTGCCTTTTCGTGTCGTGATGTTATTTAAATAAAATAACTTTCGTAGTAGATTACCCGTGTGTTTTTCTTTAACAATGATATTTTTTCATGTCCGGAAAAAAACAACTCGGTGCAGATGGTATAAAATAGTTAGGTTGGTATTGGAGAAAATCAATTGTAAAATAATATTCTCCTAAAAGTTGAACTTTCAATCCTTAATATCGGCGACCGAAAAATTTAGTTGCGAATAACTTGGCACCATTAATCAGTCATGGCTGTGAGAACGAGAGTATGCAATCCTCCGTGAAACAAACAAAGGGTTTTTGTTCAAAATTGCGTGAAAACTCGAGTTCGAGAGACAGATTCCCGAGTTCGACAAGGTACACCGGAAGAAGGTCGGAAATTGCATCGACTGAAACGTTGTGAAAATGTCGCTCAAGATGAGTATAGTAATCCGAATAATCCAAATGATATTAAGGATTATATAGGTAACAAGAATTTAGGAGAGATGCTTGAGGATTCGCGGGAATGAGGTTGTGGATGTTTCAATCATGTAATTTACATTTAATCAGACAGTTTTTTTCCTTGAGAACGAGAGAAATTGGTGTGGTGTCTCGTTGTGATAAAACTATGTTTATTGTTTGATTGAATCGCATGATATTCGATATAGCAAAGATGTTTCTCACAGCGTCACCAAACCAAGTGCAACGAAGTACTCTAACTACTGGGTAATGGCCTGGAATCCTACACAGATATCATCCTCTGTATGTGAATCTGCAGAAGTGTTTGATTGACCGTCACCTCTCTAGTAACAGACTATCTGGCACCCACAATCAACCAGACATCAAGCGCAGATGTGCTGGCAGTGCCTTTAACATTAAGTGCAAATGTGCTTTTCGAATCAGGCCCTGTGCCTTCCACATGAGCATATGAACCACGCTCGCTTCTACAGATGTATTCATTGACTTCAAGCTCAATGACGAAAGTTACAAAGGATTTTAACATGTTAAAGTTGACAGCCATGCTGACTCGGCCCAAGAAAAATGATGATAACACACAGAAAGCCACCAAAACGTAATATGGAGGGAAACTGACCTCAGCTAAATGTCTGCACAAAGATGAAAAAGAAGAAGAAGCAACGAATCGAAAAAGAGGATAAGGTTTTGTGGGTGTCGTTGGATGACAGGATAAAATAATCAGAATACTGGTAGGAGGAGACCAAATGTACGCGCTGGACAGCCAGATGTTGACACCTCAGGGCCAGACGCTGACATCACAGAGTTACAAAGAAACAGCGATTTCTCAGACATTATAGAAGATTCTTCTCGTTTCTAGAATTGTGCACAACAGGCGCACTAGTAGATTGCCTGCACTAAAAATAAAAGATTGACCTTATTATGGCTACATCTGAAACATGTTCCGAAATATATAGCCATGCTATGTTTGTATAAATAAAACATTTTATTATGAATAAAAACTTTTATTTAGGATGGTGATTAGACATTATTATATAAACACAGTAAAAATATTCTGGATTTTTACCCGATAATTGCAAATTTTATCTGGATTATATATATATATATATATATATATATATATATATATATATATATATATATATATATGTGTGTGTATGTGTGTGTGTATGTGTGTGTGTTGTGTGTGTTAATGTGTGTATGTATGTTTGTATATGTGTGTATATGTGTGCATATGTATATAAATGTATATATATATGTGCGTGTATAATATGTTTATTTATAAAAATATCATTGGCTACATATGTGCATACTTCATCAAGTCGTGTATTCATTTGTTCTTCTCGAGTTTTGCTCTGAAGTCAACATCACGGGCTGATGAAGTAATGTCTCTAAATCGAAGTATTACGGAAACATGTTTGAACATACAGTGCTACGCAAAAGTATTGGATCCATTACATTATTCTTCATAACTTTAATTAGGTTCAAGATTTTACATAAAATTTGGTTAGTATATTCCTATTACTATTCTAACTAATATTTGGGGTAGTAATTACAAAATTAAAGTTAAGAAAGTTTATATTAAAGGAAAAATATAAATAAACTAACGCAAAAGTGTTTGATGCATTCATTTAATATTTGGTTGCATAGCCTTTATTGCGTTCAGCAGCTTCCAATCGCTTTCTATAGTTGCACACATTTTTTGCAAAGATATACAGGTATTTTGCGCCATTCTCTTTTGCAGAACTGTTCTAGTTGTTTAATATTTTGTGGATTCCTTTTGTGAACATTGATCGTCAATATTTCCCACAAATTTTCAAATGGGGTAAGGCTTTGAGACTGACTGGGCCAAATAAGAACGTCAATTCCGTTATTTCTAAGCCATTGTTTGGTAAGTTTGGCAATATGCTTGGGATCATTGTCCTGCTGAAACACGAAATTGCTATTATGTCCCAACAAATCACCAGATTTCTGGAGTTTTTTCTCCAAAATCTCCCTGTACATACGCCCATTCATTCTACCGTTGATGATTTCTAGTTCACCAGTATCTTTGAATGAAAAAAAAATACTATAATCGAGCCACCACCTTAATTTTCCTTAGGAATGGTATTCTTTTTGTTAAAGGCGGTGCCATTTTTACGCCATACATTTGTTGCTGTGTTTCTACAAAATATTTCAATTTTCGTTTCGTCTGACCAGATTACCTTGTTCCAAAATTCTTGGGGTTGTTCCCATATGTTTTAACATTATTCAAACGTGATCTGAACTGTTGAAGCTTCAATAATGGAACTATCTTTTAGAATAAAAATTATGTTTACACACTATCTTTTTAATAAAAATTATTTTTACACACAATCTTATATAATTAAAATTACATTTACAACCTATCTATTTAATTAAAATTATATTTACACACTATCTTTTATAATTAAAATTATTTTTACACACAATCTTTTATAATTAAAATTATTTTTACATACTATCTTTTATAATTAAAATTATTTTTACACACAATCTCTTATAATTAAAATTATTTTTACACATTATCTTTTATAATTAAAATTATTTTTACACACAATCTCTTATCCTTAAAATTATTTTTACATACTATCTTTTTTAATTAAAATTTATTTTACACACTATCTTTTATAATTAAAATTATATTTACACACTATCTTTTATAATTAAAATTATATTTACACACTATCTTTTATAATTAAAATTATTTTTACACTTTATCTGTTATAATTAAAATTATTTTTACACATTATCTTTCATAATTAAAATTATTTTTACACACTATCTTTTATAATAAAAAATTATATTTACACACTATCATTTTAAATTAAAATTATTTTACACACTATCTTTTATAATTAAAATTATATTTACACTTTATCTTTTATAATTAAAATTATATTTACACATTATCTTTTATAATTAAAATTATTTTTACACACTATCTTTTATAATTAAAATTATTTTACACATTATCTTTTATAATTAAAATTGTTTTTACATACTATATTTTATAATTAAAATTATTTTAACATACTATCTTTTTTAATTAAAATTATTTTTACACACAATCTCTTATAATTAAAATTAGTTTTACACACAATCTCTTATAATTAAAATTATTTTACATACTATATTTTATAATTAAATTTATTTTTACATACTATCTTTTATAATTAAAATTATTTTTACACGCTATCTTTTACAATTAAAATTATTTTTACACACAAGCTCTCATAATTAAAATTATTTTTACACAATATATTTTATAATTAAAATTTTTTTACACCCAATCTCTTATAATTAAAATTATTTTTACATACTACCTTTTTTAATTAAAATTATATTACACAATATCTTTTATAATTAAAATTATTGTTACACACAATCTCTTATAATTAAAATTATTTTTACATACTATCTTTTATAATTAAAACTATTTTTACACACTATCTTTTTTAATTAAAATTATTTTTACACATTATCTTTTATAATTAAAATTATTTTTACACACTATCTTTTATAATTGAAATTATATTTACACTATCTTTTATAATTAAAATTGAAAATATAAGGAGTAGTATTTTAACCGATATTATTAAAATGCAATAATTGTTGTAAAACTGAAAAACTTAAAAAGATAGAATGGTAAAAGGCGCGTTCGTGAAAAAGCATAGGGAACACGTTTCGCGGATGAAGAGCTAGACGTGTTTCGGTGTCGAAAGCGTTTCACTTGAAGACGTTATTTTCTTGAATTGCTAGACACTTTGATTTACTTCATGTCTCGTTCTTTGTTTTGTTTTATTTTACTTTTTTTTGTTTTCCTTCTTCTAATTAAAAACATCTGTTTTTATTGTTTTACTGCAGTAAAAATACTAACGAATTAGGGGATAGCTAATACTTGATCTCTGCATGCAATAATAAGATATCTGAATCCCTACATGCGATGAATAGATATCTGAATCTCAACATGCAATCAATAGATATCTGAATCTATACATGCGATAAATAGTTATCTGAATCTATACATGCGATAAATAGATATCGGAATCTCTACTTGCGATGAGTAGATATCTGAATCTATACATGCGATTAATAGATATCTGAATCTATACAAAGGATAAATAGATATCTGAATCTATACAAGAGATAAATAGATATCTGAATATCTACATGCGATAAATAGATATTTCTATCGCTACATGCGATAAATAGATATCTGAATATGTACATTCGATAAATAGGTATCCGAATCTATACATGCGATGAATAGGTATCTGAATCCCTACATGTGATTAATAGATATCTGAATGCCAACATCTTTATCTGAATCTCTACATGCGATAAATAGATATCTGAATCTCTGTAGGCGATAAATAGATATCTGAATCTCTACATGCAATAAATAGATATCTGAATCTCTATATGCGATAAATAGATATCTGAATCCCTACATGCAATAAATAGATATCAAGATCTGTACATGCGATGAATAATATCTGAATTTCTACATGCAATAAGTAGATATCTGAATCTATACATGCGATAAATAGATATCTGAATCTCTACATGCGATAAATAGATATCTGAATCTATATATGCGACAAATAGATATCTGAATCTCTACATGCAATCAATAGATATCTGAATCTCTACATGCGATAAATAGATATCTGAATCCCTACATGCAATAAATAGATATCTGAATCTCTACATGCGATAGATAGATATCTGAATCTATGTATGGGATAAATAGAAATCTGAATCTATACATGCGATAAATAGATATCTGAATCTATACAGGCGATAAATAGATATCTGAATCAATAATAAGGTGAATAGACATCTGAATCTCTACATGCGATAAATAGATATCTAGATGTGTACATGCGATTAATAATATCTGAATTTCTACATGCGATAAACAGATATCTGAATTTCTACATGCGATGAATAGATATCTGAATTTCCGAATGCGATAAATAGATATCTGAATCTCTACATGCGATAAATAGATATCGGAATCTCTACAGGCGATAAATAGATATCTGAATTTCTACATGCGATAAATAGATATCTGAATTTCTACATGCGATAAATAGATATCTGAATCTATACATGCGATAAATAGATATCTGAATCTTTACATGCAATAAATAGATATCTGAATCTTTACATGCGATAAACAGATATCTGAATCTATACATGCGATGAATAGATATCTGATTCTTTACATGCGATCAATAGATATCTGAATCTATACATATGATAAATAGATATCTGAATTTCTACATGCGATAAATAGATATTGGAATGTCTACTTTCGATGAGAAGATATCTGAATCCCTACATTCGATAAATAGGTATCCGAATCTCTGCATTCGATAAATAGGTATCCGAATCTATACATGTGATGAATAGGTATCTGAATACCTACATACGATAAATAGATATCTGAATCTCTACATTCGATAAATAGGTATCCAAATCTATACATGTGATGAATAGGTATCTGAATCCCTACATACGATAAATAGATATCTGAATCTCTACATTCGATAAATAGGTATCCGAATCTTTACATGTGATGAATAGGTATCTGATTCCATACATACGATAAATAGATATCTGAATCTCTACATTCGATAAATAGGTATCCGAATCCATACATGTGATGAATAGGTATCTGAATCCCTACATCCCTGTCTGAATCTCTACATGCGATAAATATATATCTGAATCTCTAAATGCGATAAATAGATATCTGAATCTCTACATGCGATAAATAGATATCTAGATCCCTACGTGCGATAAATAGATATCTGAATCTATACATGCGATAAATATATATCTGAATCTACACATGCGATAAATAAATATCTGAATTTCTACATGCGATGAATAGATATCTTAACCTCTACATGCGATGAATAGATATTTAAATCTCTACACACGATAAATAGATATCTGAATAATAACATGCGATAAATTTATATCTGAATCTCTACATGCGATAAATAGATATCTGAATCTATACATGCGATAAATAGATATCTGAAACTATACATGCGATGAATAGATATCTGAATGTATACATGCGATAAATAGATATCTGACTCTATACATGCGATAAATAGATATTTGAATCTATACATACGATGAATTGATATCTGAATCTCTACATCGATAATTAGATATATAGATCCCTACATGCGATAAATAGATATCTGAATGTATACATGCGATAACTAGATATCTGACTTTCTACATGCGATTAATAGATATCTGAATCTATACATGCTATGAAAAGATATTTAAATCTCTACATGCGATAAATAGTTATCTGAATCCCGTCATGCGATAAATTGATATCTGAATCTCTACATGCGATAACTAAATATCTGAATCTATACATGCGATGAATTGATATCTGAATCTCAACATGCTCTAAATAGATATCTTAATCTCTACATGCGATAAATAGATATCTGAATCTATACATGCGATAAACAGATATCTGAATCTATACATATGATGAATAGTTATCTGAATCTCTACATGCGATAAATAGATATCGGATTCTCTACTTGCGATGAGTAGATATCTGAATTTCTACATGCGATAAATAGATATCTGAATCTATACATGCGACAGATAGATATCTGAATCTATACATGCGACAAATAGATATCTGAATCTATACATGCGATAAATAGATATCTGAATCTATACATGCGATAAATAGATATCTGAATCTCTACATGCAATAAATAGATATCTGAATTTCTACATGCGATAAATAGATATCTGAATCTCTACATGCGATGAATAGATATTTAAATCTCTACATGCGATAAATAGACATCTGAATCTCTACATGCAATAAATAGATATCTGAATCTCTACATGTGATAAATAGATATCTGAATCTCTACATGCAATAAATAGATATCTGAATCTCTACATGCGATTAATAGATATCTGAATCTTTACATGCAATAAATAGATATCTGAATCTTTACATGCGATAAACAGATATCTGAATCTATACATGCGATGAATAGATATCTGATTCTTTACATGCGATCAATAGATATCTGAATCTATACATATGATAAATAGATATCTGAATTTCTACATGCGATAAATAGATATTGGAATGTCTACTTTCGATGAGAAGATATCTGAATCCCTACATTCGATAAATAGGTATCCGAATCTCTGCATTCGATAAATAGGTATCCGAATCTATACATGTGATGAATAGGTATCTGAATCCCTACATACGATAAATAGATATCTGAATCTCTACATTCGATAAATAGGTATCCAAATCTATACATGTGATGAATAGGTATCTGAATCCCTACATACGATAAATAGATATCTGAATCTCTACATTCGATAAATAGGTATCCGAATCTTTACATGTGATGAATAGGTATCTGATTTCATACATACGATAAATAGATATCTGAATCTCTACATTCGATAAATAGGTATCCGAATCCATACATGTGATGAATAGGTATCTGAATCCCTACATCCCTGTCTGAATCTCTACATGCGATAAATATATATCTGAATCTCTAAATGCGATAAATAGATATCTGAATCTCTACATGCGATAAATAGATATCTAGATCCCTACGTGCGATAAATAGATATCTGAATCTATACATGCGATAAATATATATCTGAATCTACACATGCGATAAATAAATATCTGAATTTCTACATGCGATGAATAGATATCTTAACCTCTACATGCGATGAATAGATATTTAAATCTCTACACACGATAAATAGATATCTGAATAATAACATGCGATAAATTTATATCTGAATCTCTACATGCGATAAATAGATATCTGAATCTATACATGCGATAAATAGATATCTGAAACTATACATGCGATTAATAGATATCTGAATCTATACAAAGGATAAATAGATATCTGAATCTATACAAGAGATAAATAGATATCTGAATATCTACATGCGATAAATAGATATTTCTATCGCTACATGCGATAAATAGATATCTGAATATGTACATTCGATAAATAGGTATCCGAATCTATACATGCGATGAATAGGTATCTGAATCCCTACATGTGATTAATAGATATCTGAATGCCAACATCTTTATCTGAATCTCTACATGCGATAAATAGATATCTGAATCTCTGTAGGCGATAAATAGATATCTGAATCTCTACATGCAATAAATAGATATCTGAATCTCTATATGCGATAAATAGATATCTGAATCCCAACATGCAATAAATAGATATCTAGATCTGTACATGCGATGAATAATATCTGAATTTCTACATGCAATAAGTAGATATCTGAATCTATACATGCGATAAATAGATATCTGAATCTCTACATGCGATAAATAGATATCTGAATCTATATATGCGACAAATAGATATCTGAATCTCTACATGCAATCAATAGATATCTGAATCTCTACATGCGATAAATAGATATCTGAATCCCTACATGCAATAAATAGATATCTGAATCTCTACATGCGATAGATAGATATCTGAATCTATGTATGGGATAAATAGAAATCTGAATCTATACATGCGATAAATAGATATCTGAATCTATACAGGCGATAAATAGATATCTGAATCAATAATACGGTGAATAGATATCTGAATCTCTACATGCGATAAATAGATATCTAGATGTGTACATGCGATTAATAATATCTGAATTTCTACATGCGATAAACAGATATCTGAATTTCTACATGCGATGAATAGATATCTGAATTTCCGAATGCGATAAATAGATATCTGAATCTCTACATGCGATAAATAGATATCTGAATCTCTACATGCGATAAATAGATATCTGAATTTCTACATGCGATAAATAGATATCTGAATTTCTACATGGGATAAATAGATATCTGAATCTATACATGCGATAAATAGATATCTGAATCTCTACATGCAATAAATAGATATCTGAATTTCTACATGCGATAAATAGATATCTGAATCTCTACATGCGATGAATAGATATTTAAATCTCTACATGCGATAAATAGACATCTGAATCTCTACATGCAATAAATAGATATCTGAATCTCTACATGCGATGAATAGATATCTGAATCTCTACATGCAATAAATAGATATCTGAATCTCTACATGCGATAAATAGATATCTGAATCTTTACATGCAATAAATAGATATCTGAATCTTTACATGCGATAAACAGATATCTGAATCTATACATGCGATGAATAGATATCTGATTCTTTACATGCGATCAATAGATATCTGAATCTATACATATGATAAATAGATATCTGAATTTCTACATGCGATAAATAGATATTGGAATGTCTACTTTCGATGAGAAGATATCTGAATCCCTACATTCGATAAATAGGTATCCGAATCTCTGCATTCGATAAATAGGTATCCGAATCTATACATGTGATGAATAGGTATCTGAATACCTACATACGATAAATAGATATCTGAATCTCTACATTCGATAAATAGGTATCCAAATCTATACATGTGATGAATAGGTATCTGAATCCCTACATACGAAAAATAGATATCTGAATCTCTACATTCGATAAATAGGTATCCGAATCTTTACATGTGATGAATAGGTATCTGATTCCATACATACGATAAATAGATATCTGAATATCTACATTCGATAAATAGGTATCCGAATCCATACATGTGATGAATAGGTATCTGAATCCCTACATCCCTGTCTGAATCTCTACATGCGATAAATATATATCTGAATCTCTAAATGCGATGAATAGATATCTGAATCTCTACATGCGATAAATAGATATCTAGATCCCTACGTGCGATAAATAGATATCTGAATCTATACATGCGATAAATATATATCTGAATCTACACATGCGATAAATAAATATCTGAATTTCTACATGCGATGAATAGATATCTTAACCTCTACATGCGATGAATAGATATTTAAATCTCTACACACGATAAATAGATATCTGAATAATAACATGCGATAAATTTATATCTGAATCTCTACATGCGATAAATAGATATCTGAATCTATACATGCGATAAATAGATATCTGAAACTATACATGCGATGAATAGATATCTGAATGTATACATGCGATAAATAGATATCTGACTCTATACATGCGATAAATAGATATCTGAATCTATACATACGATGAATTGATATCTGAATCTCTACATCGATAATTAGATATATAGATCCCTACATGCGATAAATAGATATCTGAATCTATACATGCGATAACTAGATATCTGACTTTCTACATGCGATAAATAGATATCTGAATCTATACATGCTATGAAAAGATATTTAAATCTCTACATGCGATAAATAGTTATCTGAATCCCGTCATGCGATAAATTGATATCTGAATCTCTACATGCGATAACTAAATATCTGAATCTATACATGCGATGAATTGATATCTGAATCTCAACATGCTCTAAATAGATATCTTAATCTCTACATGCGATAAATAGATATCTGAATCTATACATGCGATAAACAGATATCTGAATCTATACATATGATGAATAGTTATCTGAATCTCTACATGCGATAAATAGATATCGGATTCTCTACTTGCGATGAGTAGATATCTGAATTTCTACATGCGATAAATAGATATCTGAATCTATACATGCGACAAATAGATATCTGAATCTATACATGCGACAAATAGATATCTGAATCTATACATGCGATAAATAGATATCTGAATCTCTACATGCGATAAATAGATATCTGAATCTCTACATGCGATAAATAGATATTTGAATCTATACATGCGATTAATAGATATCTGAATCTATACATGCGGCAAATAGATATCTGAATCCATACATGCGATAAATAGATATCTGAATCTATACATGCGATAAATATATATCTGAATCTCTACATGCGATAAATAGATATCTGCATCTATACATGCGATAAATAGTTATCTGAATCTATACGTGCGACAAATAGATATCTGAATCTATACATGCGACAAATAGATATCTGAATCTCTACATGCGATAAATAGGTATCTGAATCTCTACATGCGATAAATAGATATCTGAATCTCTACATGCGATAAATAGATATCTGAATCTATACATGCGACAAATAGATATCTGAATCTATACATGCGACAAATAGATATCTGAATCTCTACATGCGACAAATAGATATCTGAATCTCTACATGCGATAAATAGGTATCTGAATCTCTACATGCGATAAATAGATATCTGAATCTCTACATGCGATAAATAGATATCTGAATCTATACATGCGATAAATAGATATCTAACTCTATACATGCGATAAATAGATATCTGAATCTCTACATGCGACAAATAGATATCTGAATCTCTACATGCGATAAATAGGTATCTGAATCTCTACATGACATAAATAGATATCTGAATCTCTACATGCGATAAATATTTATCTGAATCTATACATGCGACAAATAGATATCTGAATCTATACATGCGATAAATAGATATCTGAATCTCTAAATGCGATAAATAGATATCTGAATCTCTACATGCGACAAATAGATATCTGAATCTCTACATGCGATAAATAGGTATCTGAATCTCTACATGAGATAAATAGATATCTGAATCTCTACATGCGATAAATATATATCTGAATATATACATGCGACTAATAGATATCTGAATCTCTACATGCGATAAATATATATCTGAATCTCTAAATGCGATAAATAGATATCTGAATCTCTACATGGGATAAATAGATATCTAGATCCCTACGTGCGATAAATAGATATCTGAATCTATACATGCGATAAATAGATATCTGAATCTACACATGCGATAAATAGATATCTGAATTTCTACATGCGATGAATAGATATCTTAATCTCTACATGCGATGAATAGATATTTAAATCTCTACAAACGATAAATAGATATCTGAATAATTACATGAGATAAATTTATATCTGAATCTCTACATGCGATAAATAGATATCTGAATCTATACATGCGATAAATAGATATCTGAATCTATACATGCGATGAATAGATATCTGAATCTATACATGCGATAAATAGATATCTGACTCTATACATGCGATAAATAGATATCTGAATCTATACATACGATGAATTGATATCTGAATCTCTACATCGATAAATAGATATATAGATCCCTACATGCGATAAATAGATATCTGAATCTATACATGCGATAACTAGATATCTGACTTTCTACATGCGATAAATAGATATCTGAATCTATACATGCTATGAAAAGATATTTAAATCTCTACATGCGATAAATAGTTATCTGAATCCCGTCATGCGATAAATAGATATCTGTATCTCTACATGCGATAACTAAATATCTGAATCTATACATGCGATGAATTGATATCTGAATCTCAACATGCTCTAAATAGATATCTTAATCTCTACATGCGATAAATAGATATCTGAATCTATACATGCGATAAACAGATATCTGAATCTATACATATGATTAATAGTTATCTGAATCTCTACATGCGATAAATAGATATCGGATTCTCTACTTGCGATGAGTAGATATCTGAATTTCTACATGCGATAAATAGATATCTGAATCTATACATGCGACAAATAGATATCGTAATCTATACATGCGACAAATAGATATCTGAATCTATACATGCGATAAATAGATATCTGAATCTCTACATGCGATAAATAGATATCTGAATCTCTACATGCGATAAATAGATATTTGAATCTATACATGCGACAAATAGATATCTGAATCTATACATGCGGCAAATAGATATCTGAATCTATACATGCGATAAATAGATATCTGAATCTATACATGCGATTAATAGATATCTGAATCTCTACATGCGATAAATAGATATCTGCATCTATACATGCGATAAATAGTTATCTGAATCTATACATGCGACAAATAGTTATCTGAATCTATGCATGCGACAAATAGATATCTGAATCTCTACATGCGATAAATAGGTATCTGAATCTCTACATGCGATAAATAGATATCTGAATCTCTACATGCGATAAATAGATATATGAATCTATACATGCGACAAATAGATATCTGAATCTATACATGCGACAAATAGATATCTGAATCTCTACATGCGACAAATAGATATCTGAATCTCTACATGCGATAAATAGGTATCTGAATCTCTACATGCGATAAATAGATATCTGAATCTCTACATGCGATAAATAGATATCTGAATCTATACATGCGATAAATAGATATCTAACTCTATACATGCGATAAATAGATATCTGAATCTCTACATGCGACAAATAGATATCTGAATCTCTACATGCGATAAATAGGTATCTGAATCTCTACATGAGATAAATAGATATCTGAATCTATACATGCGATAAATATATATCTGAATCTATACATGCGACAAATAGATATCTGAATCTATACATGCGATAAATAGATATCTGAATCTCTACATGCGACAAATAGATATCTGAATCTCTACATGCGATGAATAGGTATCTGAATTTCTACATGCGATAAATAGATATCTGAATCTCTACATGCGTCAAATAGATATCTGAATCTCTACATGCGATAAATAGATAACTGAATCTATACATGCGACAAATAGATATCTGAATCTCTACATGCGATGAATAGGTATCTGAATCTATACATGCGATAAATAGATATCTGAATCTATACATGCGATAAATAGATATCTGAATCTATACATGCGATAAATAGATATCTGAATCTATACATGCGATAAATAGATATCTGAATCTATACATGCGATTAATAGATATCTGAATCTATACATGCGATAAATAGATATCTGAATCTATACATGCGATAAATAGATATCTGAATCTATACATGCGATAAATAGATATCTGAATCTCTACAAAAGATAAATAGGTATCTGAATATCTACGTGCGATAAATAGATATCTGAATATCTACGTGCGATAAATAGATATCTGAATCGCTACATGGATAAATAGATATCTGAATCTATACATGCGATAAATAGGTATCCGAATCTATACATGCGATGAATAGGTATCTGAATCCCTACATGTATTTAATAGATATCTGAATCCCAACATCTCTATCTGAATCTCTACATGCGATAAATAGATATCTGACTCTACACATGTGATAAATAGATATCTGAATCTCTACATGCGATAAATAGATATCTCAATAGTCGATTAATGTTCACCTTTTCCTTTCAAACACTGATTTGGTAACGTAGTAAATAACAAATTAGGTCTGTGCAAGAAAAATATCGTTTTACTTACATACGTTACTTTTATATATGATTTCTGAATTAATAGCCAAGTTATGTATCATTTTGAAGCGCGTTTTTCGCTTTATCGGATCGTGTTATTAATTACCGTTCTCAATTGCTTCTTCATTTTATGCAGGCTTTTCGAAAGCATGGAAAAATTCAAATCCGTCTCAGTTAAAACTAGGCCGAAATCTGCCGGAGCAGCTTGTGATACAAATGATTCGTTTGACCCAGGAACAATTAAAAAACGTGTGGCACATACTGCATATATCTCATTTAGGCCGCAACTACTATGTGACTTTGAATATTCAGTCAGGATTTATTTGTTGGAGAAATTATATTCATGCCAGTTTGTCCTGACAAACCCATGTACAGAGAGATCTTAGAGTCTAGAGAAGAGTGTCTACAAATGACATCTAAGTTCTACCCTATAGGCATTCAAGTTCTCTCCAGTAGGCATTCAAATTCTTCCCCCTCTTTGCTGATTGTACAAATATGTTAAAATTAAAAGGCAATGCAAGCAAGCATTTCGCTTTTCAACTCCCTACATAGAGCTCAAATAATAATGTGCCTTTTGGAGGGTGATTAAGTTTGCTCTGTTTTATTTTATGGCATATCAAACCTTTTCGGAATTTTTAAATTCGATATCCATTAATTTTAGGGGAAAAATATTTCAAGTCATTGATTCCTTCAAGTATGCATTCGTGTTGTTTATTTTTTACGGCATATCAACCCTTTTCAAATAAGATCGTGCCGAATGGGATATTTTCTTTTTATGCTTAAAGCACTTTACGTCCTCAAATAAGTGGGCATTTTGTTTGGTTGTTTTGTAGAAGAAATTTGTTGTTTTGTTTTTTTAATTTACAGAACATGATTGAGTTTAGCAAAGTGAAATAAAAAAAAAGTGTAACTATATCAGGAAAAAAAGTGAAATTAAATAGTATATCAGAAAAAAAATGAAATATTAATGAAATGAAATATTGTATCAGGAAAAAAAGTGAAATGAAAAGAAGTGAAATGAAAAAAGTGAAATGAAAAAAAGTGAAATGAAAAAAAAAGTGTATACTATATCAGGAGGCCAGTATTTTCAGACAGCCTGATCCTCTGGCACTAGAGGTTGAATAAGGGTAATAAGAAATGAACTCTCTGGGAACTGTGCACGTTCATGCTATTGCAAATGATATTGTGTAAACAACTAGAAGGAATCCTACACAATGTTAACTCGTAATAAACGGTTTCTTTGGCCAGAAAAATCATTCAACATTCATATGAATATATGCGAGATGAGGAGGGAGAGAGTTACTTGTTTTCAAATGAAATGAATCACTTTGCGATCGATAAAATACTTGCAAATATTGTTATTGTCGTCAGAATCCACGATTCTCTCGATAATTGGTCGATATGCGTCACGTGCAACGAGAACAGAGGCACGTCTCGCGTTCCCGTTCAATACGGCTTCTCCTGTTACTGTCTGTCTTGGCCACGTTCACAGTCTAAAGTCCTCGATTTGATTATCTCAGCATCGATATGCAATCGCTGCTTTTATCGAGTTGGAATCGGCAAAAGAATGTGCCGTGGTATCGGACATCAAGAGAGTAACGACAACTTCACCATAACGACAAGTATATAAAATAAGAATATAAACCAATCAACATGCAGTGAGAGAGGGTGAGCGTAATAGACAGAAAGTTGTCAAGGGATGGGTGATTTGGAAAGTAAATTACAAAGTAAGGTTATTTTTTATGAAAATTGCTCCAGACAGGGCATGAAGCCCCCTGATCTAAATTAAAAAATATTACTACAGAGCCAAAATCTAGCTATCGATTAGTGATTTGTACATACCATCTGACTCATTATCAACAGCAGCCGGATTCATACAAAAGTGCTCAATACCAAAGTAGAGCAAAATATAGTTTCTATTTATTTTACATACGTCATTTAACAGAGTATCCGCGTTAAAAAAAAACGACCCTGGTGTCTAACTCTGTCCCGTGGGGAGGCATTGTAAATAGGTACGTCATTTAACAGAGTTAACGACCATGGCTCTCCAATGCGGGCGACTATCAATAGCCCGAAACAGTTTGAATGTCCATTGGATAGAACTTAGCTGTCATTTTTAGACGTTATCCTCGACTGTCTAAGATTTCTCTATACAGTGGTTGTCAAGCTGGCACGATGATATTTGTCTCCTACACATAAGTTCTGACTAAATATTCTAAGTCACATTTACATTGACAATAATCCTGTTCAATCGATCAAGTTGATCATCAAATTTTGTCTTAGTGGCTTTGGCTTTTTCGATCCTGATATTCTACCAGTCAATAGCAGATGTTCTGAGTCAGTAATCTGTAATTCTTCCCGCGTATGTCAGAAAACATAGCCTCTAAATATGAGGACTAATTGGGAATATAATGAAAGCGAGAGGTACATACTGCTGAACATAATGTCAACTTTCGACTTTTTAAAATATTAAAATTATATATATTTTTTAGAAATAAAATATCAAAATTCCTAAAGACATATCGCGCCAAAGAGAAATGATTGATACATAAATATTAGCCCAGAATGTAGCAACTATTTCTATTCTTTCAGAAACCTCACTCTCCGAATTCGATAACTAACATGTTATCTTCGCTTAATAGTAAAATAATCTAAATACCTAAACATCTGAACAGAACCGCAGTAAATAATACTAAAATAAATAAAATAAGCAAATTAGTCCTCGCGCGAAAGAGCGACTTCCAGTTATCTGATCTAGCTGAAAGTTTGCATGCACAATGATTCATATCTCTACGGGTTATGTGGTAAACTACAGCTCTGAACTACTTGTGGTTTCTGTTTTACAGGTGTTTGAACTGAGTCAGGTGTAAATGGAGATTGTTGAATGTCGAGCAGTGATCCGGTTTTTGTATTTGAAAGGACGCACACCACAGGAGACTTTTGATGAAATGAAAGACACTTAAGGTGATAATGTCCCACCATATGACCTTGCAAAACGCTGGCATCGTGAATTGAAACATGGCCGGAAGTCTGTGGAAACAGCTCCCAGACCTGGTTTCCCCCCTTCTGCCATTGATGAGGCATCTGTCCGTCAAGTTGAGGCTGCCATTTTGGAAGATCGGCGCATTACTATTCGCCAAATGGCACAAGATGTGCAGATTAGTACAGGATCTGTGGAAACTATCATCCATATGCATAAGGTGTCTGCCAGATGGATTCCCATGTTGCTCACACCATTCCAGAAGTGAGAACTCGTCAAGTGCTCGAGGATGAATTTGGAGATGTGCCAAGAAGATAAGTCAATTTTTTTCAAAAGACTGATTACACAGAATGAAACTTGGGTCCATCACTATGATCCAGAGACTAAAGCCCAGTCAATGCAGTGGAAGCACTTGGACTCACCACCTTCAAAGAAGGCAAGTGTACAGCCCTCCGCTGGCAAGGTCATGATCACAGTCTTCTGAGACCAGGACGGAGTAGTGATGACAGATTTCCTGGCAAAGGGGCCCACAATTACAGGAGCCTTTTATGCTTCACTTTTGAGAAAATTAAGGGAAGCTATCAAAATCAAGAGGCGGGGCAAAATCAGCAAAGGTACCCTCCTCCTGCAGGACAACGCTCTGGTCCCCATCCTCCCTACTCTTCTGAACTTGCACCCTCTGAATTTCACCTCTTCCCAGCCATGAAGTTGTTTTTGAAAGGAAAGCGTTCCCCAGATGATGCAGCCTTGATTTCTGAAGTCACGTCGTGGTTAGAGGACCAACCTGGGGTGTTCTTAAAAAACGGTCTCCAGAGCTGCATCAAACGATGGGAAAAATGCATAACTCTGGGTGGTTCCTATGCAGAAAAGGACTAATAACTGTGCCAAGTTTCGTTGCTTTACTGCTATGGGAAGTGGTTCAGGGACATTACTTATTGCACGCCCCTCGTATCTTTTCCCTCTCAGGTCTGTTTACCCCAGCATCATTAGGGGCAATTACTTCAACTAGGGTAGCTACTTTTTCCCTCTTGTCCCATATCACTATGTTAGGCTCAATATACCCATTTTCTAGGTATGTAGCTGTAGGAATTCTATAGTCATAGTGGATGGTGTATGACTTATTTCCAACTGTTTTTGCTGGTAAACATGTTACCAGGATTTGCTACTACATGGGATATTCAGTTTTTTACAGATGCTCCAATGGAGATATTTACACACTCCATTGTATCTTATTATATAATAACCGTCCCCCAACAGGACTTTACAACCGGATGTCAGGTAGCTCACACTCTCTACTTCTGTATGACTATATTAAGTCCTCCTCTTTGGGTTGAGCACTGTCATAAATGCATTTCATCTGCTGCCTATTTGGCTATAAGTGAAGCTAGCTGTGTGCTTGCAAACAATATAGTAGCTTGAGAACTGTTAAACGATGGGCAAATGTTTATCTAATAGACATTTGATGAGTCATTTATGAGCACAGATTCTTGGTCCAGTGATTAGAGCCGACCACTGTCAACACGATGGTTGTAGATTCGATCCACGATTAGGCAAAGGTGCCAGTGTTACCGCACTTATGAGTGGTGATACAACGAAACAGTACTGCACACATATATATATATATATATATATATATATATATATATATATATATATATATATACTTCGGAATAGTTTTTATTTAACAATCAGTGGTTATGTAAACGTGAGATTGTAGGTTTACAAAATATTACTGGCAGTAATATTCTATAAGTTATCCCATCTAAACAAGAATTGCTCGATATGCAAGATAGAGCAAATAAATTAAATTCATTAAATTCATTGAATTACAAATTAATATATATATATATATATATATATATATATATATAAGGATATTCCAAAACCCTTTTACTATTTTAACTCAAAAAGTTGAATAATTACGAAAATGGGACTAGTACCATTAAAACGAGCGACATTTTCTGCTCCAAAAGTTTTTTTTTCCACGCAGCCATCATGCTTTTTTTTTCATGAATCTAACGAGGAATCTGTTCTTCTAATGCACGTCCATGACAGGTATTTCTTTCTTATAGTCTGACATCGTCAATACTTGCATTAAAGAGATGAAAACTTCAAGTCATAAATGCATAAAACTACAATTTGTAATTCTATATATCTATTCAGACAGAATTTAAAAATAGTCGGCCTTACTTTTTGAGCGCCTCTTGTGTGTGTGTATATATATATATATATATATATATATATATATATATATATATATATATATATATATATATATATATATATATACTAAAACAAAATCGCGGAAATCGAATTATAATATGAAAATATTACCGAACTCGAATCGGACAAAATAAATCACCACACAGCCCGATTTACGAAAGCTTCTAAAGACTGAATTCATTAGAAACCAACACAACAAACAAAATTTCAACTCAATATTAACAACAACAAAAAAAACGCTCCAGAACTCCACACCCACTTACACATCACGATTAAAAAAGCCGACAAAACAAATATATTTGTAGTATTAAAAAAATACGACTACAATGACAAACTTTAAACTATCCTCGAAGACCGCACACAATTAAAAAAAATCAACAACAACCTAACGAACGCAATACAAATGCAAATCAAAAGACGTATTACTGCAAATAATACCCAAATCGGAAATCACTAACTTCCGAAAATCATCGATGACTACAAACCTGGATACCTTTATGGAACCGTAAAAATCCATAAACCCAAATCTCCTCTCCGACCTTTCATTTCACAAGTCACCACCCCAATCTATTCACTAACGAATGTCCTACATGGTATCATCAGCCCATACCTACCTAGCAATAATAGTGTAAAATACACACAAGAACTCTTACAAGTCCTTAAATTAAAACAACTCGAAAACAAAATGATCGCCTTTCTTGATGTTGAAAGCTTATTTACAAACGTTGCCGTCCAAAAAACATGAACATAATTCTTGACAACACATACAAAAACATATCCCTCCCTACCCTAAAATATACCAAAATATACTTTAAAAACTACTTCTAGTCTGCACCACCGGAGTAACTTTCCACGACCACAAGGGGAATATTAAAACTCAAATAGATGGCGTATCCATGGGTTCTGTCATTGGACCCATCTTCAGTGAGTTCTACATGAGTCTTCTCAAATACTGATACTCAACAACACCAATAAGCCCTTCATTTATGTAAGGTATGTAGACGATATGATCCTCCTTGCTAATAACAAATAACAAATCCTTACACTTAAGAACCTTCGCCAGGACAATTCTGTACTAAAATTTACTGTAGAATTAGATGTTAACAAAATTCCTTTCCTTGACATCCTAATTGCCACTTTCAATAACTCTTTTAGCACTTCATACGACTTAAAACCTACTTGCTGTAATTCTTTGCCTTCTAAATATCAAGAGCAACCTCCCTCCATCTTTCCAAAATATCCATTATCAAAAACATCCTCAATGGAGCAAAACCTATCTCTTCCAACAAAATTACTACTAATCGAACTAAAATATATTAAATAAGTTCTCATTAACAACGGTTGGTTGTTTTTGTTTTACGGCATATCAACCCTTTTCAGGTTATTTAATGCCAAATCCAGTGATTTTGAAGAAAATTTTTTAATAGAATATATTTTTTCTAGTTGGTATCTATTTAACCTATAGTTAGGACCCTAACAGATACTATTACTCCGGGTTAGAGTGGACCTGGGGGTAATGGCAATTAATGGGTGGCTCCACACTCCCCAAATCCGACAAGCTAGGGCTTCACCACCGGATATAGTTTAAGGTCATATCTAGAAACTATTAACAACGGATTCCCAGAGTAAAAGTTTACCAACATACAAACTCCACGCTCCAGTAGTTAAACAACATCACCACTAACAGTAATACACCACAACATCATAACTCTAATAAAATCAACCAATTCTACTGCAATCGAATGTATCCATGCTTTAAGTTAGAAGAAATTACTCTATAAAAAACATGATCCATCAAAACATCTCCCCTGTTGACAACAATAACATAAGATTTATCATTTACTGTAAAAGATTTAAACACAAAACCTACTTATTAAAAGCAATCTCTCTCGTCCTCTAAAGCCACTTGAACACACCAACGCCATCTATCAGTTTAAATGCCCCTTGGGAGAATGGAACATCTATAACAACAATGCAACTAATAGTTATATCAGACATACCACTACCGCATTATCCCGTCGCAGTACCTGCCATATTGTTGAATCTAGTGCAATATTCTAACACTTACATGAGATACATTACAGTCTCCCTCGACAGCACAAAAATACTATACTACGAAACAAATGTTAAGAATCTAAAAATTATTTAAGCTATTCATATAAAACGCAAAAACTTACCTTTAATCAGGTTGCATTCCGAAATAGTACCAACACACTTAAACGCCTTGGATAACTCCCCCCTCACAGCCAACCCTTCCTGCCACTGACCCTAGAATTGGAACGCTCTCCCGTTCCCCACGATACTAACCCGTCCAGGGCCGCCCACCGCCCTCACTCGCACCTTCGCTCGTAACCCAACTACTATTAAAACAAAACTACACATAATTCCAACTTTCCACGTTGACTCTTACACAAATTCCTAAAGATGGGTAAATAAGCACGCGGCAAGTTAAAAGATAAAAGACCGCCAGCACTTCGATAAGAATAAATGCTTGGACCATACATCCATACCATTAGCGCATATATAAAAAGCTAATACGAAAAGTAAAAAAAAATAATTAAAACTAAAATATATTACAAAAGAAAAACTTTCCGTTGTTTTTAAAAATGTCTGTTTAAATGAAAAAAAAAAACATGCTGCTAAATTATACGCAATATATATAACTTTGCCCGGTCTTAAAATATGTTTAAATCTGATATTTTCATTTGTCTAGATTGCCGCCACAAAGAAAGTCCGCATTTATGATTTTTTTTCAAAAACCGCAAATTAAAGTTAAATTGATTGTAACAGTATAAACAACTTATACCTCATTTGATCTGCGTTTTATACCTCTATAGTTCTACCTGTTCATATTTGACTTTTAATAAAAGTACCTTAGAAGCGCACAGACATATAGCCTTTTATATATGATCAATAAAAAAAAATTGGATGTGTAAGGGATTAGCACGAACTGACGAAAATTAAAACAAATTAAGCCTGTCTCTATACAAACACACACACACACACACACACACACACACACACACACACATATATATATATATATATATATATATATATATATATATATATATATAAGAGCAAACAATTAATAAAACATGTTAAAAAACATTTTGAAAAAGAGTTAAAAACATCTGAAAAGGAAACACTTGATAAGTAGATAGTCCTTAATCCGCAGAGTTTCTAAACTATAAAAGAAAGATAAAATAAAGAAATATTTCCTTCTCATTAGAGGGTAGGAATTAGCAAAATGCGGGATCGGATTTTGCATGCAAAATTATTTGATGAAACTGCAAGTAAGTCAAAGATCTTATTGATAACAAAAAGTGAAGCAGAGTGAATATGGTGAGGAAAAAGGTGATTACACGTGAATGGATAGTCAGGTGAAAGGTAAATTACCCAAGGACGGTAAAATCCAAAAATATAAATCCAAGAAAGCTAATTGAATTTCCATTCGCACAAATAAAATCCAAGGAAATCACGTAATTGGAAGATGGTCCAAAATAATTCAAAAGGCCGAAATCCATGGAATAAATATGTACAAGGAAAAGGGGAAAATTCCAATAATATTAATAAAAGAAAAATAAGGTATGCGTTTTACACGACTTCCGAAACATAATGTAATTAAGAAAGATCTCCTCTTCTTCCCTGATCTTTCTTGATTACATTATGTCTCAGCAGTCGCGAAAATATTTTTTTATATCAACTTTGTTTCCATTCGTAGCCAAGAGTGACCAACAAAATGATGTTTCCTTACAAAGAGAAAATGTTATATATATAATAATATAAATATACAAGAAATAAATGTTACCCTAGTCAATAAAAGTTACTTTTTATGGTAGAAAAGTTCATTGATCTGTATTTTTAAGTAGTTTGTAAAAAAAAAATTTTTGTTTTAATTCACGAAACGGTTTAAAAAGAAATCAAAATGGCAGCAATTTTGACCTAGAGAGCCCCGTTTTCAATTTGAAGAAGAAGCACCTGAGCATTCTGTGTTAACAATTTAAGAGAGTTCCGTCAACGTAAGGAATATTTATAAACATATTTTAATGTTTTCCGTTATTTTGTGCTTGAGGAATATTCGATTATGGCATGTGTAGTTTATATAAAAAATTCAGTTAAGTAGTTATCGCCTCAAATTTCGTTTTAATTTCGGTTCGCTGAAATTATTTCAAGTAAAGAGCATTAAAAACTATTTTAAAACAAAAAAAACATGAACTGAACTTTTATTGACTATGGAAACATATATTTCTTGTATATTTATTTTTGGGGGTAGTCGTTTGTTGGCGTTTCAGCTGAACACTCTTACTAAATAATATCGACGAAATATCGAAATACACAGAAACAAAAACTGTTTTGAAAGATAATGAAACTTTACTTACTTTAGTAAAATAATCCGAAACAGCAAAATGGGATATTAAAAAAGTAAACACGTAATTACTTTAGTTTTTTTAAACAAAGAATCGATATAAATATGACTAAGAAGAAAATGGCGCCCTTTTCAAGCATAACAGCTTCGTTTCAGTTTTACAGTATTGGACGGTGTAGTATTGCGCCGTCGGATTCAGGGTTGTACTATTGTAATGTAAAGAACACGCAGAAAGGGTTGTAATCAACCAAATTCTTTCTAGTACACTGACAAAAAGCTTAAACAGATATAAAAATAAAAATAAAATGGTTATGTAAATATTTTTAAAAAGACACGTAATCACGTGAGCAGGATTTTTTCATTCTTTTGACACGATAACAAGTAACGTTCTTATTTTTTTATTGTTTATCTATTTATCTATTTTCGAAAAAGTGGCACGTGCAAGTGGAGAAGGAAAAAAACAGAGTTATGCAAAATTTGTGTCGAGAATTGTCTAAAGTTTCGTCTTTGGGGGGGGGCTTTCACTTTAATAAGAAAGTTAATTTATGAGGTGAATTTATTCGACTCAATATAATTCAACTCAAAAAAATAAATAAAAGCTTACGTGAATTAAGATTAAAGTTAAGGTGTTATTGTGGACCCTCAGCCCTTAAAAAAAAACCTTGTTAAACTTTGTGACATATTTACATTCTTTGGGGGTCAGGCGCGAACGAACACCCAATAATTTTATTATACCATATTTCTTCAAACTGAAACATAATTATCAATGTATACTTACGCAAATAGATATGAAAAATCTTTGTTAAAGTGTGTTCAATATTTCAATATTTCCATGGAATTTAGGCGCGAACGCAGACCCCACAATTTTATTATACCATCCCTATTTAAGTTGAAACATACTTATCAAAGTATTCTCATGTACATCTATATCAAAAACACTTGTAAGCGTTTTTATTTTCATCTTTTATTTGCATACTTTAGGGGCCAGTCGCGAACGCAGATCCTACAATTTTTATGAACCACCATTCTTCCAGATCAAGCATGCCCATTCCTGACCCTCGATACATCTTCTATAATTATATGTAATCTGTTTCTTAAAATAGTCAACCATATAGGAGCCTATTCCTGACCAGATACACACACACACACACACACACACACACACACACGTTCAGCTTTATATTATATATATATATATATATATATATATAGGTACTGCATAAGTCATATATATGTGTGTGTGTGTGTGTGTGTGTGTGTGTGTGTGTGTGTGTGTGTGTGTGTGTGTGTGTGTGTGTCCATATATACTAGGAGTTCAGCCCGGCTTTGCTCGAGCGCTATGTTCTGTTCAAAACTTTAAGTATATATATATATATATATATATATATATATATATATATATATATATATATATATATATATATATATTAAAAGTTTGACTTATATCCCGGTAACCTACATCTAACATTTGAAGTGTTCACAACCAAACTTGGCATAGAAGCTTGGTAGAGTCTACAAAAGTTAACTCGTTCAGCTTTGATCTCTTTGCAACCAAATTCTCGCCAAAACCTGATTAAAAAGCTTGCTGCTTGTCTGAAAACAGTTATGTAAATTTTCAAATGTTTAGACTAAAATAGGCTCAATAGTTCGCTAGAGACTGCAAAGTGAAAGTCTTTTAAACTTTTACGTCATGGTAACCAAAATTTCGGCTATAAACAGATATCTTGCTCTAAGTCAAAATACACTTTATGTAAAATTTCAAATGTTTAAAAAAAATTGACTTGGTTATTTGGTAGAGATCGCAGAGACCAAATTTTTTAACTTTGACCTCAATTTTAACCCATTAGCATTTATTTCGTTCCAAATAAAATTAAAAAGTATATAATTAATTTACAAATTGTGGTCCATGTTCAAGAATCCTATATCTAAAATTTCAATTCCTTAGACGCAGAATTGGCAGAGGAGTTTAGTAGAGTTTTAAAAATTTAAATCGTTGAATTCTGACTCCTTGACAGACAATTTTCTGGCCGAAAACCCATTTTAAAAAAATCTCATAACTCAATACCGATTATATTAAATCTTGAGTCTGTGGACTGAAAATTGATAGAGTAGTTTGGTAGAGAAATGTACACACACAGACACGTACACACAGACAATTTCATTTTATATATATTTTTATGCACGTAATAATATTTTATTAAAAAAATAATGCAAAAATAATAAATAAAACAATATATCAATAAAACGTGTGTCGGAAAAATGTAAACAAAGGGCAGATAACTGTTTTCTTATAATAAGTTCTCAGGGAAGATAAAGAAAGAAAAAAGTACAGAATCACTAATAAAAAATAAAGAAATCAACAATCTTGTATATATATTATGACGTCATTTATGGCGTCATCTACTATGACATGTATGATATCTTCTTTTTTTTTCATTTTTCTTAAACTTTTTCTTCTAGGGGATGGGGCATCCAACCAGATGTCTGACATTTACCCCTATTTTAGTGAGTCCAACCAAGAGATCTTTTCAGGATTCTAGCCGTCCCTTTCAGTGCAATCGTTTGTATTTCACTTGCACTTGGTTCACCGGGTATGCTTGCTATGTACTTTTTAAAGTTCTTTTTCATAAGCCCAGTTGCTCCTAAGTATGACCTCATATATGAGGGAACAAATCTAAGAATATTTTCTCCCGCCAACGCCGGACAACTTTATATATATATATATATATATATATATATATATATATATAGAGAGAGAGAGAGAGAGAGATATGTGTGTGTATATATATATATATAGATAGAGAGAGAGAGAAGATTGTTGATTTATTTATTTATTTTTATTAGCGATATATTGTAATAAACTAAATATATGAATATATATATACATATAAATATATATATATATTTATATATATATGTATATATATATATATATATATATTGTAGTTTATTACAAAATATTCGTGCTTCATATAATCATATTTCCTGAATTCTATATCATGCGCATGTCCATATTCAAAAAAATATATACATTTTTCTGGCACTGCACGCAGATTGACAATGAAATGTTCATAAGCAGGCGTACGGTTGTTGAGAATTTCACAAATTGCAATGCTCTGTGTTCTGACGAAAAAAATGGTGACCGCGTTATGTCTGCTTCATTTGCGTTATTGACAAACAGCTGGATGTTTCGCGCTTGCTATTTCTATAAAGAGCACTTGTTTATTTCTTTTATTCTGTTGAAGTAATAACAAAGAAAATAACGTAATAGCAATGTCACTAAAGAAATAAACGTAACTCATGGAAAAGTAGAAAAAAATTCAAATAATCTTAGAATTCTTAAATTATTTCAACGCGTGATAATTGGATCAAAATAACTTTTATACGTGTCTATACATAATTCAATATAGATCATTTGAATACACACACACAACGCCTACTGGAGGTTTACTTCAATGCCAATTAAAAAAAAGCGAATACCTATTGGAGAAAGCTTGAATATCTCCTGAGAGAACTTTAATACCTACTGGAGAGAAGGAGATGTTTTCTATACAATGTCCTCCATTGTCTAAAATTCATTATTACAAGTAAACTCTTATTAAATATTAAAATATGATAAAGAAGGTGTGGACGAAATACATCCAAACTAGGTAGTAAAAATCCTCCGCAGGTCCCGCATAATCGATGTAGATCCTCTACCATGGTTGTTCAGCTTAGGCCAAGGTTTATATGTTATCGGTGGTGCTTTTTCAGCCAAAGCACAGCCTTTGCATCTGTTCACCATGTCGGTAACATCTGACCAATAAAGAAATCTTCTCATTAGGCTTTTCATTCTGTTTATTCCTGGATGTCCCATGTGAAAATCCCTGAGAATTCTTTTTAAGGGTGTTGGGGATGACAACCCTTTCACCGTATAACAATATTTCGTCGCAACTAGAAAAAAATGTCTGAACTGGTGTCACCCAGTGCTAATTTCTGCTTCGTGGTTTGAATGAAATTATCATTTAGGGATTTTGACTTAATTTCCTGAAGTATGATCGGCAGTTCGCGGATAATATTGTTTATCATGGTTTTTACGTCACTATTAATACGAAGTACCGCGATTACTGAATCTTCAAGAGGTTCCATTTTGGCAGGAATCAGTCTCGATAGACCGTCTGCATGGGCTAGTTGTTTTAAAGGGAGAAATTGAATTGTAAAATTATATTTCAGCAGAATATTTCCCCATCTTAATAGTTGGTTCGCAGTGAATGTTGGAAGTCCTTTTTTGATTCAAAAATGGATATCAACGGCTTATGGTCGGTTTGTAGAAAAAAAAATGTCTTCTGTACAGGAACCGGTGGAATTTTGAAACTGCAAATATAATTCCTAGGGCCTCTTTCTCGATTTGAGAATAATTCTTTTCCGCTGGCAAGAGGGTCCGTGATTCGAAAGCAATAGGCTGTTTCGAGCCATCCGGCATTCGATGTAGCATGCACATCCCGGCGCCATATTGACTAGTGTCGCTAGCTACTATTATGTCCAAATGCGGGTTGAAATGCGCTAGAAATAGTTTTGAATCAGGATTCTTTTTATTTCTTGAAATTATGTCTGGCAATCTTCTCTCCACTCCCAAGCCTTATCCTTTTTCAGCAATTCATTAGGTGGTGCGCGCAATTTGGGATGAACCCCTGGTAATAATTTTCCAAACCTAAAAAAAACTCTGCAATTGAGTTATGTTTACTGGTGCCGGCATTTCTTTAATAGCGGTCGCCCTATCTGGGTCTGGGCGTCTGCCATCTTTATCGATTATTTGACCCAGGTGTTTAATTGTTTGTAAATAGAACTCGCATTTATCTGCGTTGATCTTAAATCCATAATCTTGCATTCGACTGAATACTTGTCTGATAGGTTTTTCATGTTCCTCCCTGCTTTTGTTCGCTATCAAGATATGCGATTGCGGTGTCCAAGCCGGACAGCATAATATCCATTACTGGAATATTGCGGGTGCCACCTTGATACCAAATGCGAGACTTACGTATCTGTACAAACCCCGACGAGTGTTAATACAGAGGTTAGCGCTTTTCACATTTACCGGAATCTGTAGGTAAGCGTCGCTTATGTCGATCTTATAAAAATACTTACCGCCGTTTAATTTCATGAACACTTCTTCTGGACCAGGTAATGGATAGTGAAAATCTTCTGTTCCGTCTCCCTGTGGAACTCTGTTCCGTCTGCCTGCTTCCCACCGGACTACAACTTTGATGTCTTCAAGTCCAACATTACCAAATTCCTAATGAACCGCACCCTTAAGTAAACACTTCATCAAATCTCCACACTAACGTAATGTACTTGCAATAACCCTTATCCCTGAGTGGCTTCCGAGCCTTGATATGTGGTGATCACTGTTTGAAAAAAAAAGAAAGCCAGCTGAGTCCGGTCGTGAAGTCGGCGCAAACGCGAATTTACCTGGACCTTTTCTTTACATAAACTTCCGGAGCAGCCCACTCACTATATTCAAGTTTAGCCAGTATACCGATGGTTTCTAATCCGTCTAGTTCCTGATTTATTTTTTTCAGGAAAGCGAACGGGACATTACATTTCTTTTTAAACACCGGTTGTGGGTCAGGTTTCAACTTAAAATCTGCGGCCATTTTTGTACATCTCCCCAGGCCAGGAGTAAATACGTTTGTGAATTATTTTTTAAAACAAGTTATAAGTTTCTCCGTTTCTGCTGGGCGGGTATCTATTTTCTTGCAGAATGTGGATATAGGAAGATCACAGAGACGAAACTCCTCTATGCTGTCATAACCGAACCGGTTCTCACTATTTTTTAGCACATACAATCTTAGTTTGTTTTTTGTTTTTTTCCCCCGTAAAGTGACGTTTGTAATTAATTCACCTTCAAAATGAATTTTTGTACCATTAACGGCCGTCGCCGTTCTGTTAGTTTTTAACATAGTCGGCGTTCGTAATATTTTCCACGTTTTGAGATTTATTATTGAAAGATCTGATCCACTGTCTAATTGGAATTTAATAACCTTGCCGAAAATTTTAACCGTTACATATTTGCGTAGATTTTCATCTACGACGTCCTTAGTTCTGGTTTGACGTATACGGCTTCTATTCTGAGTTTTCCTACAGTGCGAACTTTTATGACCGATCTGATTGCATAAATGACATCTTTTTGTTAAAAATGGGCAATCCTTTACCCAATGTATTCCACCACATCTGAAACAAGCGCTCGATGCTTTTAGTTTTTCTGAGTTTCGGTGGTTAGTGTTTGTGTGCCATTTCGACGGGGTTTTCTTAATTACTTTTTTTTTTATATTCCCGATGCCTGCTTCGATATTTCTTGCATCTTTTTTTATAATTTCTACTTTTTGACAATCCTCAGTCAATTTTTGAAGTGTTAAGTTCGGTTCATTTTCTGATTTTGTAAGGACTCTACGCCTGATTTCCGCATCTTTTCCCGGGGTTAACCCTTGTGCAAAGACAAGACATTTAAAATTGTATGCTGTTAGTTCAAACAACTTAAAGTCATCACAGTGTTTGTTCACTACAGCTGCGTAGGTGGCAAAATCGTCATTATCGTCTTTTACCACATTCAAGCATCTCCAACGCTTATGGAAAAGAGACGTTTTCGGCGAGAAAAGTTCTGTTAACAAATTTACCGTCTCATTGAATGATAAATCTGCTGTTTTCCGAGGCAAGACGTAATCCACGAATTTATCATACTCAGCGGTTTCCAATTTTCGTAGTAGAAGTCTGTGTTTCTTTTGATCAGACCAGTTGCTGCAGTCAACATTAAAAAAAAAATCTTCATAACGCCAAAAATACGCTGCGAATGATTTTTCCTCTTCGTCGTATTTAAAATTGTCCATCGCGGTACATATTGAATTCTGAGAAAATGCTGAATTGCTTTCTTAGTTCGCATTATTCTTAACAATTTCTATAAGCAATTCCTCTGTTCGTAATTGAGGTTCGGCTAACTGTTTTTGAACTTCTAATTGATCTAGGGAGCAACTACCTTGGATATAATTTTGTGGGGTACTATATAGGGAGTTGAACAGAAAATGTCTGTTCAAATTACACTTGAACTTCTGCATGTCAGTACAGTCAGGGAAGTAGGAATTCTGAAGGGAATTCCAAAATCTAGCAGTTCTAAGGAAGAAACTATCTGAGTAGAAGGCTTTCTTACATCATGGGATTTCTAATGTGTAGGTGTGCGATTTTGCTGCTTGTCGGGGTTGTCGGCGGTATATACATTTATTTCGTTGGGTGTTTTTGTTTTACGGCATATCAATCATTTTCAGGTTATTTTATGCCGAATCCAGTGATTTTGAAGACCAATGTTTTAATAGAGAAATTTTTTGTTTAAGTCGGTTTCTATTTAACCCATAGTTGGGACCCTAACACGTACTAACAGTTCGAGTCAGCGTGGAGCTGGGAGCAATGTCAATTAAAGGGTTGCTCAACAATCCCCAAAGTCCGCAAGCTGGGGCCTCACCATCGAATATAGTTTAAGGTCATATCCACGACCTATTTACATTGAGCGAATACAAAGGCTTGTGATTCAATCGAAGCACCTACCATTGAGATACTTATAAAACATTCAGAGGGATGCGACATTTCGTCGATGGGCGAGCGATTGAAGCCTAGCTATTATTGCGAGACCTATTAGTTTGGCGAATCTCTTTTGAACCCTATCTAAGAGGGAGAGACTAGTAGCAGACCAACCGGTCAACTGTGGCAACAATACTTCATACATGGGCGAATGATGACCTTGTACATGTACAGGATACTCTGAAACGTAAGTAACAAGCTTACTTTCTTTGCAGCAGCCTTAACAATACCCTCAATGTATCTGCCCCAGCTCATGTTCCCCATGAACCTTAAGGCGAGGAGTTTGATCGAAGTGTTTTAACGTAATGTGTCATTAACTTTGGTTATCAGTGGTTGAGCAGGTTTTTGGTAGTTATTAAAGGAAATAAGCTTAGTTTTGACAGCATTGAATGTAATATAAATATAGGAAACTTTCCCATTAAATATTATTTCAATTAGAAAACCTCTTATCTAAATATATATAAAAGGCAAAATGTGTGTGTTTCTGTGTGTGTGTTTGTCTGTCTCGCAGATGAGACGGATTTTCACTATCTTGGTATCATTTTCGATCTCGCTCCTTTAGACGACAAATATCGAAAAATTGGCTAAAAACATTAATTAATTAACCCTCAACGGGACACTTTTTTCAGGTTGGATTAGCAAAAAAATCATTCTTGCATGACAAGAGAGCCGTATACGCATGCGCAAAAAAAACGGTATTTCTTGAATTAGTTTAAATATAACAAATCGGGCGAATTTTGCTGACTCGCTCTTAGCTTAGTGGGTTAAGGCGCGGCGTCATTATCTTAAAGTTGCAAGTTCGAATGGTGATGTGGGAGCTTCTTTTTTTGATTTTGAAAGTTTTAATATTGAAACCGGGTTATTTATGCCATTTTTCACATTTTTTTTCAGAAGTTTGAACACCGTTTGTGTTTCATAACGTCCATTTTTTTCCATCACGTTCACTATTTTTTTCCCAATTTTTTTAGAAGTTTTAACTTTGTGTTTTTTTATATATATTATATTTAAACAGGGTTATTACTTGGCTTTGTGTTTCATTTTGTTTTGATTTACCCCTGCCAAGACCCGGGCAACGCCGGGTACTTCTGCTAGTCCATATATAAAATTGAAAACGTTCAAGTTCAATTAATGCCTTTTCCGAGCATATATAGTGTAATATAATATTGGAAGAATTTATATATCAAAACAGTAGCATGTGTGTTATTTATTTATTTTCTGTGTCACGCTTACATCCGGGTCGTTTAATTGTTATGTACTTCCATTTCTTGTAATAAATAATTTTACCGAGAATTGTTAATAAGTTCTGCTTTTGTTTTCGATTATAACCGATGCCACTGAAATCATACATTTTTTTGTAAATAATTTTACCAAGAATTCTTCAGAAGATTGGGTTTCAGTTTCGATTATAGCTTAAGGTATTTTAATAATCTATTTCTTTTATAATTTTTCTTATCTATATATTAATACCATAGCGTGTGTGTTATTTAATTTTTTCTGTAACACGCTTACATCCGGGCCGTTTAATTGTTATGGAGTTCCATTTCTTGTAAGAAATATTTTTTTCCAAGAATTTTTTTGAATTCTTTTGAATTCTTTTCAAGTTTTGGTTTTGGTTTCTATTATACCTGAATGAACTCATGTTATATATATATATATATATATATATATATATATATATATATATATATATATATATATATATATATATATATATATCTATATCTGTGTGTGTGTGTTCATAAGTTTTGGTTTTGATTTTAGTTTCTATTGTAGCTGAGGGAACTCATGTTATATATATATATATATATATATATATATATATATATATGTGTGTGTGTGTGTGTGTGTGTGTGTGTGCGTGCGTGTGTGTGTTCATAAGTTTTGGTTTCGGCTTCGATTCGAGCTGATGAACCCCAGTTATATGTATTTTTAACTTTTGGAATCGCAACTTTTTTATATATAAAAATTAATAAAACATTAACGTTATAATAATATATACGCAATCTGCAAGAATTAAAATATCATATTTAAGCGTACTTTAAGACCGGGTTACTCCGGGCGCCATCGCTATCTTAGAGAAATACTTTTGAAGTTTTAACAAAAAAGCTACAATAATATCAGAGCGTCTCCATTTACACTGAACATCTACAGAATGCCAACATCAATATATTACATATGAATTTCCACAAGCCCCGCGAGTAAATTATAAATATAGCAATTAATACAACTTGAAAATAGAACTGAAGTATGGTAAAATAAAAAAAAAAAATGAAATGAAATAAAAATAAAAAAACAAGAAGATATACAAAATATTATTAACTTTAGAATAAATGTAATAATAATAACTAGCGGGAACTGTGGAAATTCCACAGGGGACTCATTTATATATTGATGTTGGCATTCTGTAGATGTTCAGTGTAAATGGAGACGCTCTGATATTATTGTAGCTGTTTTGTTAAAACTGCAAAAGTATTTATCTAAGCTAGCGATGACGCCCGGAGTAACCCGGAGTAGCACGAACGGCCAGTAAAGCCCGGTCGTAAAGTACGCTTAAATATGACATTTTAATTCTTGCAGAGTTCGTATATATTATTAATGTTCTATTGATTTTTATATGTTATAAAGTTGCGATTAAATATATATATATATATATATATATATATATATATATATATCCATATGACTTGGGTGCATTAGTTTGAATCGAAACTGAAATAAAAAGTTCTGAATATATATATATATATATATATATATATGTATGTATATATTTATATATATATATATATAATTTGAGTTCCTTCAGCCATAAGCGAAACCGAAACCAAAACTTATGAAGAATTATTGGTAAAATTATTTATGATGAGAAATAGAAGAACGTGACAATTAAACAACCCGAGTGTAAGCGTGGCACACAAAAGAACACCCACGCTATCGTATTAATATATAAATAATAATTAATAATATTCACTCAAATACGAAAATGACGAATAAATAAAAACAACACGAAGAAAAGGGTATATTCATTAAGAAAACACACATCACATCAAAGAACATAAACTTGGTTTGCATCATTCTGGGCACGTCCCTGTTATTCGTGGCAATCCAGCTATGCATATTGAGAATACTGGCAATGGTTCTATTGTCATAACTTGGATTGGTAGAGAGCCTGAGTTGTAAAACGGCGCATCTCCAATCTCGCTCATTGTGGCAGTTTCAGACGTAAGAGAATGTTCCTATCGCTCTTGGGATTTGTATACAACTGATCAACTAGTAGATAGTCTGCAACAACAAAAATAGAACCGGCTTTTCTTAAACGGAAATGGAATCATGTCGCCTTTTTTGGTACGGCCATTTTATCGTTCTACCCTGTATATATACCTGATAAATATTAAATACTGGAAGATTATGAATTGTTATAAGCATACTATAAATTAATTTTAGGTATAATCTCAACTATAAGGAAAAAAAATGGAATCTTAGTTTTTTATTTCTTTTTTTTTAAAGAATTATTTAAAGTTGTCTATTAGTGTATTTTTTTTCAATCTCTCGGTTTTAATACTAAATTTTGTAATTTGTAATTATGCTTTACGGAAAAGTCTTTTTCTGTAACACACACTTTTTACGAGGGGCGTGTAATAAGTAATTCCTCTGACCCACTTACAGTTGTCTGATCTAGCTGAAATTTTGCATGTGCAAAGATTCATATCTCTACGGGTTATGTGGCAAATTACAGCACTGAACTAATTGAGGTTTCTGTTTTACAGGTGTTTGAAATGGAGCCTGTTGAATGTCGAACAGTGATCCGGTTTTTGTATTCGAAAAGACGCACACCACAGGAGACTTTTGATGAAATAAAAGAAACATGGTGATAATGCCCCATCATATGACCTTGTAAAACGCTGGAATCGTGAATTCAAACATGGCCGGAAGTCTGTGGAAACAGCTCCCAGACCTGGTTGCCCCCCTTCTGCCATTGATGAGGTATCTGTCCGTCAAGTTGAGGCTGCCATTTTGGAAGATCGGCGCATTACTATTCGCCAAATAGCCCAAGATGTCAAGATTAGTACGGGGTCTGTGGAAACTATAATTCATGACTATTTACATATGCATAAGGTGTCTGCCAGATGGATTCCCATGTTGCTGACACCATTTTGGACTAGGACGGAGTAGTGATGACAGATTTCCTGGCAAAGGGTACCACAATTACAGGAGCCTATTATGCTTCACTTTTGAGGAAATTAAGGGAAGCTATCAAAATCAAGAGGAGGGGCAAGATCAGCAAATGTACCCCCCTCCTGCAGGACAACGCTCCGGTTCACAACTCGCATGTCGCCAGATCAGAAGCACGGGCTGTGGTTATGAAATCCTACCCCATCCCCCCTACTCTCCTGATCTTGCACCCTCTTACTTTCACGTCTTCTACGCCATGAAGTTGTTTTTGAAAGGAAGGCGTTTCCCAGATGATGCATCCTTGATTTCTGAAGTCACGTCATGCTTGGAGGACCAACCTGGGGTGTTCTACAAAAACGGTCTCCAGAGCTGCATTAAACAATGGGAGAAATGAATAACTTGTCCAGATTTTGCGGTATATTAAAAAAGATTACCTAATGAGCTAGTAGCTTTGTTTTTATGTAAGAAAATTAAATTTTATGAGTAACTGAAAGGCCAATGTCTTGTCCGCCATTACGAAATCAAGCCCGGTTTATGTTTTAATTTCTGAAAAGAACGTTGAGTAACTTTAAAAATTAAAAATAATAAATAAATAATAATTTTAGAAATAGTAAAAATAAGTAATTATTTTAGAAAAGTAAAAAAAATAATTTATCAATTTACGTTATTTTGGAAATCATACTTTCGTTTTATCATGATTATGTAAGTCATACTAATTATCTTTTTTTTTTTTTAATATAGAGCGACTTCTTGACGGGTACCCAATATTCTGTCCTTAATTTTTTTCAACGAGTTAGCATTCGTAATAATTTAAAATTTACAGCGTGGAATGATAAAATTGTCGTTCTTAAAAAGACGCCATTATCCATTTCCTATTGATGAAAATCGTTTTTTTCTTTTTTTTTTTCTTTTGTTGCAGACCATCTGCGAGTTGATTAGTTATGTACAATTACAAGAACAAAAAGAAAGCATCTATCATCTGAAAGTGACCCAATGTTCAATTAATTAGATGCGCTACTCATGATCTCTACCAATCCAAATGACAACAAGTCCACTTCCAGTACCCTCAAAATGGAAATCCGGACGGTTCAACAATTGAGAGCTAAGTTTTTGGTCACGCTAACGGTCTTTAGTCTGGTTTAAAGTATAGGTCATATCATGCCACCTCACATCTTCTAAGTCGGCTTGAAAGCCAACACCAAAGTGTAGCTGAATGTATTGAAGAGTGTGGTGATTCTGATTCCCTGGTGCAATCGGGTGGCCGCTGTCAAACCCTGGGTGTGCCAGCAGAACTCGGTGCCGGCCGACGTTTAAAGAGACCCATGGTTGGCTTCAGAAGAAGTGATACTATTTTGTTCCTTTCTCTCACTGCACCCCTTTTCCTCCGACCTGAACCCCTTAGACTACTTTGTTTGGTCACACGTCAAAACATCACCAACATGACCTCCCACAACACTAAAGCCAGCCTGATTGCTGCCGCTCACCGAGTATTCGCCGAGCTCCCGCCTTCACTTGTGGAAAAAGGCGTGCACGTAGTTCAGGACCTTTATCGAGGTGAGGCGGTGATTGAGACTGAAGGCGGCTACATTGAATAGGTGTCAGCTCTACTACATAATAAAGCTACCTGAATTGATTTTTTCAATAAAAAATATTTAAAATAAACTATGGTGTTTTTTTTTTTTTTCTTTAGGTCGATAAATTTATCGTTCCCAATTTAGCCTGGCCCGACTCGTCGGTATTCCTTAGTATGATCATCTTAATAATAAAAAAAATCTCTATCTGGGAAAACTTCTAGAAAACCAGATCTTTGAATCGATTACCTCACCGTAGACATTAAAAATAATTGAAAAATATTGTAATTGAAACTAAGGGAGATAATTCTGCATTTGTCAAACACTTGATCTAAGGGAGACAATTCATTTTAAATAACTAAAAATGTAAGGGCGATAACTCTAAAACATTTTTTGCTTGTAAGTTTATTTTAGTCAGAAATCCTTACCGACTGGAAGAATTTTATTCGCCGGATCAAGAGTGTTTTGTGTGTGTGTGTGTGTGTGTGTGTGTGTGTGTGTGTGTGTGTGTGTGTGTGTGTGTGTAGTTGACAATTCCAAAAAGAAAGAAAACGGCATGCTGTTTAACTGTGCTCTCGTGTGGAGTAGATAGGCATTTTTTTCAATAATTAGTTTTATTTATAAAATATTAATATAATAGGAAAAAATATTACATCTCAATTTAAAAAAATATATATTTTAAACATTTATATTTGTTTACAAGAAAGTCGTTTGATTTTATTTAACATTTCAGCTTTAATATGAATGTTATTGAAACGATATTATCTTTTAGTTAAATACAGTAAACTTTTCATTTCTTTCCACCTTTACACTTAATGGCGACTTTTATTGGTCTACGGGTATGCTAAAAATGAAATCAAATTTAAATTATGCGCAGAAATTAGTTTTCCGGGTATTAAGACGTTTATTATCCAATGTAATCCTTTCCGTTTTTACTGGTGGCAATGTTTGTACACGCAAGCGCGCTTTCATTTTTAACGCTCTTGCGCATGCGTGTAAACTAAACAGTTAGAAACAAATCGAAGGAACCAATATTTCTAACAGCGAGTTTGACAATCATTTTTTTCGGGGGGGGGGGGATAATTCGTCATTGGAAAGTCCTCTCAACGCAAGATAAATATTTTTTTTAGATGGGGTGGGAGTCCTTTTTATTGCTCGCTTTTTTTTTTTTTTTGCGGGTTGAGGGGTAAGATTTTTTGTTGTTGCTCGCATTATATATGTAATTTGATGGACAAGAGCGGTGTAATGTCGGCGGTGACTTAAAAAAAAATGTTTTATAAACGTTAAGTGCTTCAAAAACATAGATAATCAGTGGTAACGTTGTATGAAAATTTGATTGAAAATGTTTTTTTTAAATAGAGATACGAAAATAGGTAAATATATAAATCTTTAAAACATTTTGGAAGGATAAGATGTAGGTTAAATATTTCCTCATGTTTTTTTACTTATAAGGGAAAAATGATTCCATATTGTTCATTGTTAAAGTGTTTTTCTATCAATACGTTTGACGAAAGGCTGTTCCTGTCGACATAATGTTTGAATTGTAACGAACGATGACATACTATTTGTTGCTATCAATCTATTCCTTGATGTTTTGATTTTTGTTAAAACAATACATGAATGCTCAATTATGAAATATGATAATTTTGTAGCTTAAAGTTTAAGTCATCTCAGTTTGACATAAAACTTATAAGTATATGAACGATTACCGAATTTTCAATTATACAAACCCAGTAAAATTCAGAAGACTATAAGCTAGAATCTTTTACAGCTTGTGCCATAAAAGAAAAATTAAACGAATACATTTTTTAGTAGTATTTTCAAAAAAATGTGAATGATTTTTTTTAATTGGACCTAGCAATAGTATTAAAAAATAATAAACGCATATAAAATGTAACCCGGATATAAGAGAAGTATTGATCGGGTCGCATAAATCTCTTATATCCGGGTTATTCGCGGTGCGTGAAGTCTCTTATATATATGTACATTACCAAAGGCTCTTATTTGGGATCAGAGAAAATCTCTCTTATATCGGTTTTTCTTATATCCGGGTATCTTATATCCGGGTCACACTGTATATAATGTCTCCTGTTCTTTTTTTTTATTAAAAATATTTAAGAGCAACGAATAACAGGAGTGGTACCATTAAAGCGAATGGTTTAACAATCCGCAGAGATTCGGAAATGTAGTCAACAAATAAATATATTGTCGATCCTGCGTTATTTTCTACGACTGTTATTAAGGATTCTGTTTCCCTGTTTATGTGTCCTGTTCGTAGCCATGTCCAAGTGTTTTGGTGAATCTTTTGTCGTCCTTATGTATCGCCCGTGTAGCTGTTTTTCTCCTCATTTTCCCTGTCATATTCCTTACCTCTTTTTGGAATTGTAACGCGTGGGACCAAAATGAAAAGACATCAGAAGTAGCTTCATCAGATTGACGAAAAACTTATCTTTCAATTTTGCAAAAGGATTGACTGTTAAGAACATCTTGAATGTCTAGAAATTAATCTGATGTTCAAGAAAAAATAAGCCAACACGTGGAACCAAAATGAAAAGACACCGCATAAATAGCTTCATTAGATTGACGAAACACTTCTTTTTCAATTATGCAAAAGGATTGACTGTTAAGAACATCTTGAATGTCTATAAATTGATCTGATCTTCAAGAAAAAATAATCCAACACGTGGAACCAAAATGAAAAGACACCGCATAAATAGCTTCATTAGATTGACGAAACACTTCTTTTTCAATTATGCAAAAGGATTGACTGTTAAGAACATCTTGAATGTCTATAAATTGATCTGATCTTCAAGAAAAACATAATCCAACACGTGGAACCAAAATGAAAAGACACCGCATAAATAGCTTCATTAGATTGACGAAACACTTCTTTTTCAATTATGCAAAAGGATTGACTGTTAAGAACATCTTGAATGTCTATAAATTGATCTGATCTTCAAGAAAAAATAATCCAACACGTGGAACCAAAATGAAAAGACACCGCATAAATAGCTTCATTAGATTGACGAAAACTTATTTTTCAATTTTGCAAAAGGATTGACTGTTAAGAACATCTTGAATGTCTATAAATTGATCTGATGTTCAAGAAAAACATAATCCAACGCGTGGGACCAAAATGAAAAGACACCGCATAAATTGCTTCATTAGATTGACGAAACACTTCTTTTTCAATTATGCAAAAGGATTGACTGTTAAGAACATCTTGAATGTCTATAAATTGATCTGATGTTCAAGAAAAACATAATCCAACACGTGGGACCAAAATGAAAAGACACCGCATAAATTGCTTCATTAGATTGACGAAAACTTCTTTTTCAATTTTGCAAAAGGATTCACTGTTAAGAACATCTTGAATGTCTATAAATTGATCTGATGTTCAAGAAAAACATAATCCAACGCGTGGGACCAAAATGAAAAGACACCCCATAAATAGCTTCATTAGATTGACGAAACACTTCTTTTTCAATTTTGCAAAAGGATTCACTGTTAAGAACATCTTGAATGTCTATAAATTGATCTGATCTTCAAGAAAAAATAATCCAACACGTGGAACCAAAATGAAAAGACACCGCATAAATAGCTTCATTAGATTGACGAAACACTTCGTTTTCAATTTTGCAAAAGGATTGACTGTTAAGAACATCTTGAATGTCTATAAATTGATCTGATGTTCAAGAAAAACATAATCCAACGCGTGGGACCAAAATGAAAAGACACCGCATAAATTGCTTCATTAGATTGACGAAACACTTCTTTTTCAATTTTGCAAAAGGATTGACTGTTAAGAACATCTTGAATGTCTATAAATTGATTTGATCTTCAAGAAAAACATAATCCAACGCGTGGGACCAAAATGAAAAGACACCCCATAAATAGCTTCATTAGATTGACGAAACACTTCTTTTTCAATTTTGCAAAAGGATTGACTGTTAAGAACATCTTGAATGTCTATAAATTGATCTGATGTTCAAGAAAAACATAATCCAACACGTGGGACCTAAATGAAAAGACACCCCATAAATAGCTTCATTAGATTGACGAAACACTTCTTTTTCAATTTTGCAAAAGGATTGACTGTTAAGAACATCTTGAATGTCTATAAATTGATCTGATGTTCAAGAAAAACATAATCCAACGCGTGGGACCAAAATGAAAAGACACCGCATAAATTGCTTCATTAGATTGACGAAACACTTCTTTTTCAATTTTGCAAAAGGATTGACTGTTAAGAACATCTTGAATGTCAATAAATTGATCTGATGTTCAAGAAAAACATAATCCAACGCGTGGGATCAAAATAAAAAGACACCCCATAAATAGCTTCATTAGATTGACGAAACACTTCTTTTTCAATTTTGCAAAAGGATTGACTGTTAAGAACATCTTGAATGTCTATAAATTTATCTGATGTTCAAGAAAAACATAATCCAACGCGTGGGACCAAAATGAAAAGACACCGCATAAATTGCTTCATTAGATTGACGAAACACTTCTTTTTCAATTTTGCAAAAGGATTGACTGTTAAGAACATCTTGAATGTCTATAAATTGATCTGATGTTCAAGAAAAACATAATCCAACACGTGAGACCAAAATGAAAAGACACCCCATAAATAGCTTCATTAGATTGACGAAACACTTCTTTTTCAATTTTGCAAAAGGATTGACTGTTAAGAACATCTTGAATGTCTATAAATTGATCTGATCTTCAAGAAAAACATAATCCAACACGTGGGACCAAAATGAAAAGACACCCCATAAATAGCTTCATTAGATTGACGAAACACTTCTTTTTCAATTTTGCAAAAGGATTGACTGTTAAGAACATCTTGAATGTCTATAAATTGATCTGATCTTCAAGAAAAACATAATCCAACGCGTGGGACCAAAATGAAAAGACACCGCATAAATTGCTTCATTAGATTGACGAAACACTTCTTTTTCAATTATGCAAAAGGATTGACTGTTAAGAACATCTTGAATGTCTAGAAATTAATCTGATGTTCAAGAAAAACATAATCCAACACGTGGGACCAAAATGAAAAGACACCGCATAAATTGCTTCATTAGATTGACGAAAACTTATTTTTCAATTTTGCAAAAGGATTGACTGTTAAGAACATCTTGAATGTCTATAAATTGATCTGATGTTCAAGAAAAACATAATCCAACGCGTGGGACCAAAATGAAAAGACACCGCATAAATTGCTTCATTAGATTGACGAAACACTTCTTTTTCAATTTTGCAAAAGGATTGACTGTTAAGAACATCTTGAATGTCTATAAATTGATTTGATCTTCAAGAAAAACATAATCCAACGCGTGGGACCAAAATGAAAAGACACCCCATAAATCGCTTCATTAGATTGACGAAAAACTTCTTTTTCAATTTTGCAAAAGGATTGACTGTTAAGAACATCTTGAATGTCTATAAATTGATCTGATGTTCAAGAAAAACATAATCCAACGCGTGGGACCAAAATGAAAAGACACCCCATAAATAGCTTCATTAGATTGACGAAACACTTCTTTTTCAATTTTGCAAAAGGATTGACTGTTAAGAACATCTTGAATGTCTATAAATTGATCTGATGTTCAAGAAAAACATAATCCAACACGTGGGACCAAAATGAAAAGACACCCCATAAATAGCTTCATTAGATTGACGAAACACTTCTTTTTCAATTTTGCAAAAGGATTCACTGTTAAGAACATCTTGAATGTCTATAAATTGATCTGATCTTCAAGAAAAACATAATCCAACGAGTGGGACCAAAATGAAAAGACACCCCATAAATAGCTTCATCAGATTGACGAAACACTTCTTTTTCAATTTTGCAAAAGGATTGACTGTTAAGAACATCTTGAATGTCTATAAATTGATCTGATGTTCAAGAAAAAATAATCCAACACGTGTGACCAAAATGAAAAGACACCCCATAAATAGCTTCATTAGATTGACGAAACACTTCTTTTTCAATTTTGCAAAAGGATTGACTGTTAAGAACATCTTGAATGTCTATAAATTGATCTGATGTTCAAGAAAAACATAATCCAACACGTGGGACCAAAATGAAAAGACACCCCATAAATAGCTTCATTAGAGTGACGAAAAACTTCTTTTTCAATTTTGCAAAAGGATTGACTGTTAAGAACATCTTGAATGTCTATAAATTGATCTGATCTTCAAGAAAAAATAATCCAACACGTGGGACCAAAATGAAAAGACACCCCATAAATAGCTTCATTAGAGTGACGAAAAACTTCTTTTTCAATTTTGCAAAAGGATTGACTGTTAAGAACATCTTGAATGTCTATAAATTGATCTGATGTTCAAGAAAAACATAATCCAACACGTGGGACCAAAATGAAAAGACACCCCATAAATAGCTTCATTAGAGTGACGAAAAACTTCTTTTTCAATTTTGCAAAAGGATTGACTGTTAAGAACATCTTGAATGTCTATAAATTGATCTGATGTTCAAGAAAAACATAATCCAACGCGTGGGACCAAAATGAAAAGACACCGCATAAATTGCTTCATTAGATTGACGAAAAACTTCTTTTTCAATTTTGCAAAAGGATTGACTGTTAAGAACATCTTGAATGTCTATAAATTGATCTGATCTTCAAGAAAAACATAATCCAACGCGTGGGACCAAAATGAAAAGACACCCCATAAATAGCTTCATTAGATTGACGAAACACTTCTTTTTCAATTTTGCAAAAGGAGTGACTGTTAAGAACATCTTGAATGTCTATAAATTGATCTGATCTTCAAGAAAAACATAATCCAACGCGTGGGACCAAAATGAAAAGACACCCCATAAATAGCTTCATTCGAGTGACGAAACACTTCTTTTTCAATTTTGCAAAAGGATTGACTGTTAAGAACATCTTGAATGTCTATAAATTGATCTGATGTTCAAGAAAAACATAATCCAACGCGTGGGACCAAAATGAAAAGACACCGCATAAATTGCTTCATTAGATTGACGAAACACTTCTTTTTCAATTATGCAAAAGGATTGACTGTTAAGGACATCTTGAATGTCTAGAAATTAATCTTATATTCAAGAAAAAATAATCCAACACGTCGGACCAAAATGAAAAGACACCCCCATAAATAGCTTCATTAGATTGACGAAACACTTCTTTTTCAATTTTGCAAAAGGATTCACTTTTAAGGACATCTTGAATGTCTAGAAATTAATCTGATGTTCAAGAAAAAAAGTCCAACTAAAACTAAATAAGTTCTCGAATAATATGCTTACTTTATTTATGATTCTAAAGAGCGTTTTTCACTCTATCTAATCGTTTAAAATACAATAATTTTAAAATATATATGTGATTTGTTATGAGCGTTGAATACAAGATGGAAAAAAGCAAATTCGCAAAACTTTATTTCAA
>NC_136511.1:48943822-49011322 GCF_053919585.1 Euprymna scolopes | reverse complement strand
GTTTTAAAAAATGTGAGTTAGTAATTAATATTTGGTTGATGGTGGGGGGAGGGGGTACTATACACAGATTAAAAAAAGTCGTCCAAAAACAAAGAAATGAAAGCAAAGGTAAGGTAATTTACGTTTCTACCTAATTGAATAATTGTTTAGTGTTTTTATGTAATGTAAAATGTTTAATTGGCTCCAAAAACAGAAATGGTCGCGGATTCTTTTGAATACGTTAAGTTTGGGAAAGTAAGTTGAAAACTAAAAACTATACAAAACAGTGTCTGAAACTCACCGAACATATGTTACCATGACATAGGCTGGCATAATGGATAGGTTTCTGACAGTATTTTATATAGTTTTTTTTAGTTTTAACTCACTTTCTCTAACTAAAGGAAACAACAGTGTCCACCACCATTTGTAGCTTTCAAATACACCAATAAACACTGTTTTTCGAGCCGACTAAACGTTACATTAAATGAAAAGGGTTTATATTACTAAACACAGATACAAAGAAGTTGTCAAAAAATAAATATATAACAAATAAATGTTATCAAAGGCAAGAAAAGTAAGTGTTCTACCTAACTGGATAAGATTTTAGTGTTTTTATGTAATGTATAATCGGTTCAAAAACATTCAATGTTTATCGGTATATCTGAAAAATACAAATGGCGGCAGACTGTATCGAACACGTTAAGTTTGGGGAAATTTTGGGAAAATGAGTTTAAACTAAAAATACTGTTAGGAACTCACTCAATATATGTTACCATGATGTAGGCTGACATATAATCGGTGGTTTTAAACTTTTGCTCGATACAGGTGACGACTTTTAAAAATCCCTTTTAGTGATTACCTGGTTTGAGGATATTTGTACAACTAAACGGCAAATCTGCTCAAAAAAATCCGGTATTATTTTACTTTAAGGCCCGTTTCACGTTCATATATAACGAAATATTTTATTGTAGATTTCGGTGTGCTAAAAACGAATTTGCAAACCGTTTACGTAGCAAAAAAAAAGTTTTCATGACATTCATGAAATTACTTTTTCGAAAAGTGGGTGATCACTTTTCAATGTAAATTTAACTTAGAATGAGCACCCACTTTCTGACCACCTGAGAGAGGGGCATTTTTCTGTTTCTTGGCTAAAAAGTTTTTTGTTTGATTTCTTTTGCATGGTAATAACCCCTGAACTCTGGGACTATTTTCCATTTAACAGCCGTAGCCTTCGTTTACGCTATGCGTAAGCATAAACGAAAGCTGTTTAGCCAATAAACATGGGAAAAAATCCCCCCTCTCTCAGGTGGCTAGAAAGTGGGTGCTCATTTTAAGTTAAATTTACATGGAAAAGTGATCGCAACTTTTTCGAAAAAGTAATTTCTTCATATCATAAAAACTATTTTTTTGTGACGGAAGCGGTTTGCAGATTCGTTTTTAGCACACCAAAATCTACAAAAAAAATTTTGTTATTTACGAACGTGAGACGCACAGCCCTTAATGGAAAATTATATCAAAAATCCGGGGGAAAATAGTTTTCAATAAAAACAGCAAATGAATTCGATAGAAAAAAAAATGGATGCTATTTTTTTTTCTTTCTGTGTGTTTCTTGGCTAAAAAGTCTTTTTGTTTGATTTCTTTTGCATGGTATTAACCCCTGAACTCTGGGACTATTTTCCATTTCACAGACGTAGCCTTTATTTATGCTATGCGTGAGCATAAACGAAAACTGTTAAATATGCATTCGCGTACCAAACTGCCTTGTCAAAAAAACCTTTAAGCCAATAAACACGAAAATAAATGCCCCTTCCTCAGGTGGCCAGAAAATGGGTGCTCATTTTAAGTTAAATTTACATGGACAAGTGATCACCTACTTTTCGGAAAAAAAAATTTCTTCATATCATGAAAACTATTTTGATACTCCTTGGGCGTTGAGTTCCATGGCGACCCGCAGAATTATTTAATGGTCGTTCCTTTAGTACCCCCCTAGTCAAGGCTAACGCATGTGCACGTAACATTTTTTATTTATTTACTTACGTGGCGGAGTTTCTATACTGATAGGTTTTTTGAAATTTTTTCACTGGATTATTATTGATTGAACACTAACCAGATTATTAAAAAAAATTGAAAAAAAAAATCATTTAAACATTTGAAAGGGATACTCACTTTTTAGTTACCACGTTCTCGTAAATCGGTCACTTTTTATTTATTTATTTTTTTTTCTAAATACGGAAGTGTCTTCGGGAGATATAAAATGGTCGCATGTTGACGAAGCAATGTATCGGGAGGCGTACGGGATTAAAAATTATTGGTAAATTTTTAGATTAGGTCCATCTCCTCAATTTTCTTTTAAATGACGACTTGAAATTGTTTTCGACTATGCTGAATACGAAAATCGCATCGAAATTTTGCAGAAATAAGTAGTTATCAAGATATAAAAAGTTGTATTATGCATTGTAATCTTTGGCGGCCATCTTTTTTACGTGTTTGTATTTGTTTATGGCGCGTGTGCACGTAAAAAGATGGCCGCCGAAGAATACAATGCATAATACAACTATTTATTTCCGCAAAATTTCAATGGAATTTGCGTGTGCAGCATACTCGGAAACCTATAAATGTCGTCATTGAAAGGAAAATTGTGGAGGTGGACCTAATCTAAAAAAATACCAAATTATTAAACATTTCTCCAGCATGTTAGTGAAATTTATAATACTTTAAAAAAATTAAAAAGAAACAAAAAAGTTTTGAAAAAAAACTCACCTTTCACAAAAACAATTAAAAAAAAACCATAAACTGACTAAATAAGTAAAAAAAAAAATAATTAAAAATCTCGAAACTTTATTTTCATGAAAACAATAAAAAAAGTCCTGTTCTCTCTATTTTTTTTTCTTTGAGAAACAAATATATTTCTGACTTACAGATGCGGTAGAGACTCATTATTTTTACTTTCTATGGTTTTGATATACCGCGTGCGTTTTTATTGCTTACAAAATGGGTGACTGATTTATCAGAACGTTGTAACTAAAAAGTGAGCACCACTTTCAAATGTCGAAATAATGATTTCTTTTTTACATTTTTTTTTAATAATCTGTTTAATTAGTGTCCAATCAATAATAATCCAGTGAAAAAAAAATTCCAAAAACCTATAAGTATAGAAATTAAGCATGGGAGTATACAACAACGTCGCCTTTCGCACTTTTACAAACATTTTTTAAAAAAAGTAACTAAACCATTTATTGATAATTTGTCACGTGTACAAACATTTATTTATTTATTTATGTAGGCTTAACTCCTTTCATGAATAAGAAATTTTTTTACTCTTTAAGAATAATAAAAGGAAAAAGTTACTGAACATTTATAAAAGGACTTCTTTTCATGAAGGCCAGAGGAATAGTTGGCCGAAAATTCGTGAAACAACAACAATAAATAAAAATGGTGCTAATGCAGAGAGCGATCCGCGCTATTTTTTAAATCATATTTCCACGTTTAAATAACGTTTTACGATGTTTTTTTATTTATTCAATTGTAAGGTTAAAGTACAGAATAGGTACAAAACATCCTTACCTCCCCATGTTAAGAATGACTTTTTAAATAATAACATTATTTCAGCACGGATCACTCTCTGCATGAGTAATCTTATATAGAAAAACAAAAAAAAATCAAAAGCAAGCAACAAACTTTTTTTTGGCCTTATATAATAAAGAAAAGATGTGTAAATTAAAAAATTTGGATGATAAACAAATAAAATATGTTTTTTTTTGGTTGTTTTTTACTTATCGAGTTAACAGAAAATGAAACCTTTCGTCAATTCGTGGCTGTGAAAGGAATCGAACCGGAAGTTCAGTTTTATCAACAGAACAGATTCGCAGAAACGATTAAATAAATATATTTATTTTATTTAATATTTTAATTTTAATTAGGTAAAGTTATTTTAATAACATAAAAACATACCTCGACTCTAAAAATGGGTTGTCTGAAAATTTCAAATAAATTGGTAACGTATAAACATGGTTTTATTTGTTTAGAACGAACCAACTTTACATTTTTATATATATAGATATATATTGTAGTCATTCACATACAGTACTGTTTCGTTGTATCACAACTAATGAGTGCAGATAGAATAGCACCTCTCCCAAGCTGAGGATTGAACCTAGTCAGTTCTACCCATCGACCTACGGGAGCAGCGCTCGTAAATGACTTCCACAAATATTTATTTCAAACAAACATTTCTCCACCACTTTTATAGTGCTCAGACTGTTTTGTTTACAAACAAACAACAAGCATTGCATTTACAGCCAATTAAGTAGCGGGTGAGATTATTTACGACAGTATTCTACCCAAATAATGGGGCTTAAAATATATATTGTAGTCATCCACATACAGTACTAACGGTACGGCTGACTTTTCTCATCTATACTGAATATATATATATATATATATATATATATATATATATATATATATATATATATATATATATATATGCATATATATATCGGTACCATCAGCTTCAAACCTGATAATAGGGGATACCCATATCAAGCTCTCATATATGCAGGGAGACACAACCTTGAGTATTGGCTAAAGAGAGTTTGATATGGGTATTAAAAACTGTCCCCTATTATCAGGTTTGAAACCGACGGAACCGATAACTTATCTCATCTAAGCTTTCTGAAAATAAAAATATAGATATTGTCGAAATTTTCTTTATAATAGAGGACTCTGCGGGGATCCCTTTTTTTGCAAAAATTGAACAAAGAATATATACATATATATGTGAATGAAATAAAGCAAGATATAAACGATGCTTTAGACGTCATTTGAATAAAAAGGAAAAACATAAAAGAGTAAAAACAAAAATAAAATCAACGTTTCGTCCCCATTTCAGGGGACATCATCAGGATTTCTAGGCGAGGATGTACAGGAAGACGGTCATATATCACTCCAGAACAGAAAGAGAACTGAACTTCTCCTCTTTCGCATGTGATATATGACCGTCTTCCTGTACATCCTCGCCTAGAAATCATGATGATGTCCCCTGAAATAGGGCCGAAACGTTGATTTTATTTTTGTTTTTACTCTTTTACGTTTTTCCTTTTTATTCACACACACACACACACACACCCACACACATATATATATATACGTATATTCTTTGTTCAATTTATATATATATCTGTGTGTGTGTGTGTGTGTGTGTGTGTGTGTGTGTGTGTGTGTGTGTGTGTGTGTGTGTGCGAGAAAGAGAGAGAAAGAGGAAAAGGATGGAAAGTACATACAAATATTTAAATAAGAAGTGCAGGAATGGGGGGGGGGGAATATTATCTTGAATTATCGTTGTATGCTTGGCTTCAATTAGTGCACCTGGGGTCGTTCAGTACAATTATTGTTTTGTTTTTTTGTTTGTTTTTTTAATTTTTGTTTCTTTTGTTATTTTTAATTTTTAGGACACCTTATATTTTGGTGTAACAGCAAGAAATATTTTCAGTGCATTCTAAGTTTTATTTTTATTCAAGACAATGCAACAGGTAAGAACCCAAAACAAGCGACGTAATAACAGCAATAATAAAACAAATTCTTGAAATTCATCCAAAATGTAGTTCGAATAACTTTACAACTGTCCTTTTAATTATTTACTCCGCCATTACTCTCTATCTTATTTAAGCTGTCTTCCTCTCTCCCTCCTCTCACACACACACACACACACACACACACACACAGACACACACACACACACACACACACCCGTACGTTTGTGTGCGTGTCTATCTTCCTCTTCATGCCTTTGTTCAATGTAGGCCGTTCCTGTTACCCTTGTGGTTAATAATTACGTAATTATCGTCTTAGTGCACGTGCCTGTTGTGCGCTTGCTTACGTTGTGCAAGGTGGCCAGTTAAGTTCTTGAGAAATATTAATATGCTGTAGGATTAACTTCATGACTGGCACAAGGTCATATGCCAGAGATTTCCGTTTTTAAATTAACTATATTTTTGCATTCATCGCATCTGGACGGGCACTTCGCAATTTGTACTAAACGCCTTACAAAGATCAAGGTAGGGTCCGTGATTCCAAGGAGTCAACTCCATGAGTACTTGTATGAAAGACCCAGATATAAGTCCTAGTCATGAGAAGAGGGGAATTGGAAGTTGTAGTAATATTATGAGGAAGGCAATTGTTTAAATTCTAATTAAAATTCTCGCCTCACTTTGGCTTCGTTCTAACTTGTAAAGTACTCAATGTGCAAGCAACTAACATTACTTTTATTCACTGATTTTATATGTAATTGTTGAGTACAACAAAAATATCTTATATCAATATTTTTTAATGATTATGTGTTTTTTGTGTGTGTAAAAATAAAAAAAATCAACAATTACATAATAATACAACAATACACAATTAATAATTAACTATGGCACCAGTAATGACAATTGATTACAATGCTGACCGTAATACAAATGGTATCATGTGACGCTAATTCTGACATCACGGAATCCTAATTTCCAGCGGCCTTCCTGGAACAGTGTGTAAACGTCCTATCGGGATTTAACTGATTCACGTTGCTCATTTCCAGCTACCCTTTGGAATTATTTTCTTTTCTCCACATTTTTTGTTGATTTGAGTTTTGATCTAATTATTATTCGATAAAAACCGAAAATGTTGGGGATACTAATAGAATATACCTTGTTCTTTTTTATATATATATTTTAACACAAATAATATCATTAGAAAATGTTTAAAAAAAATACCAAGGATTATTTTTAGCAATGGATTCTTAAATAAATAAAATGCTACCCAAACACATACAATATATATGTGTGTGTGTGTGTGTGTGTGTTCGGTTTTGTTTGATTTTAATTCAGTCAAAATTCTCAAAAAAATCCAGCGCCTTTTCCCTGGGACGTTCATTCTCCATATAATATACATAGACACTCGAATATTCTATTAAAGTTTATGTTTCAAACACTCAGTAAGTAAAGACGCTGAGAACATAATTTCCCTTCCGTCATTTGAGCTTGTGCGTCTGAAAGAAATGTGAAGTGAAATATCCGTTTTAAATATCAAATGGAAGAGTTCATTTTTTACATAACTTCTCAGATTTTCTACCTATCTATCTACCTATAAATTTCAAATTTGGAAGCACTTTGGACCAAAGAAAAGTGGAATGCCCTTTCCCCGGAGTATTGCTGCAGTCTAATCCAAGGGATTCCTAAAAGATTGCAGCCTGTCAAATTGCAGAAGGGCTATGCTACTAAATATTAACTGGTTCATTGTGTTACTGTTGTATTTGTGTTGCATTAATGTCCTAAAGTTACATTTAAATAACAATTTTCCATTGTGCGGACTTTCTTTTGGCCCTCTCAATTTGAAGTTATTTTTTTTAATTGACGTGAACACTAGAATATTTCAATCAAAAGTCAAATATGAACAGGTAAAATTATAGAAGAATAAAAGGCCAATCAAATGAGGTATACTTTGTTAAACAGTTGCATCAAATTTAGCTTAAATTTGCAGTTTTTGAAAAAAATTACGAGTGCGGAGTTTCTTTTTGCCGCCTGTGTATGGGTGTGTTCATTTTTGTTTAATTCAATCACAATACTCAACAAATCAAGCGCATCTTTCTTGGGGCCTCGATTTTCATATGAGATACATTCGAATATTCTGTTCATGTCTACCTCTCAAGCACTGAGTAAATAAAGAAGTTGAGCACATAATTTACCTTTCGTCCATTGTGTATTTGTCTGTGGAAGAAAATGTGAAGTGAAATATCGGTTTTGAATGCATAATGGAAGAGTTTATATTTTTTAGATAACTTCTTAATTTTTCTACCTATTAGGTTGGCAAAAATGTTCTTGCAGTTTTTAACTTTTAAATTCAGATGAACATATCTCGGCTCAAACAAAAATTTAGTGATCGAAAAATAAGCACCATCCCCACTGTTTTGGAACGCAAAATAAGTGTATTTATGCCAGTAACGTAATACTCGCACATCCCTGTGAGTGTAATTCCAAAAGTGACACCTCCTCTGTTTTAACTCAAGAACTAAAACGGTAAAGAGTTACGAAGACGTGAGTCCTGCCATTCAAACAAACAGCCATTTGTGCTTCAAGATTTCTTTTATATAGAGTCACAAACATTTTTTGCTTAAAGATTATTTTACATGTACTTTTATCAGTCCCTTTTGTTGCCTCGGTCGAAAAAATCCGGAGCTGTTTTTAGCATTCACATCTCTAACGCCACTCTTAAATCTAGGAACCTATCTACTATCTATTCTGTCATTAACTTCATCTGCTTTTATTTATTTTTTTTTTAATTCAATTTTCACCCCAAACAAGGCACATTGCCACTTTGAAGCAGGGGGGCTACTATCAGGGACTTAATTAGCGGGGTCATTATGAAGAGAGATGAGTAGAAAGATGTTTGTTCACATTACACTTGAACTTTTGCATATCAGTACAGTTGGGAAAGCAGAATCCCCGAAGGGAGTTCTAAAGACCTGCAGTTCTGGGGAAGAAACTATTGGAGTAAAAGACTTTCTTGCACCTAGGGATCTCTACTGTAAAGGGATGAGACTTAGTAGCTTGTTGGGTTTGTCGGAGGTAGTTATGTCGAGGAGGTACAAGTGTTGCAGTTCGTCAGAGCATTCACCATTAAGGTATTTGTAGAACAGACAGAGGGATGCAACATCTCGTCGATGGGACAGAGTCTCACGCCTAGATGACAGTTCAGGACCTATCAGGTTGGGGCCTCTCTTTTGAACCCTGTCCAGGAGCAAGAGACGAGCAGCAGATGCACCAGGCCAGATGTGACAACAGTACTCCATACATGGGCGAATGGTGGCCTTATAGAGGTACAGGATACTTTCAGGCGTAAGTAGTTTTCTAGCACGGTAGAGGGAGCCAACCTCCCTTGCAGCAGCCTTGGCAATGCTCTCAATGTGTATATTTCAGTTCATATTCCCTGTAAACGTTAGGCCGAGGAGTTTAAAAGAAGTACTTTCAGGCAATGTGTTCTTGGCCATTGCTATTGGTGGTAGAGAAGGTTTCTTGTGGTTATTGAAGGAAACAAGCTTAGTCTTGGCAGCATTGAATGTGACCATCCATTTTTGTCCCCATTTCACTAAAGATTAGAGGTCGCCCTCTAGTTTTTTCTGCCATTTCCTTGGATATGTGTTCATTTGTTTTCCCCTCATATCTGTTATTTGCAATATATATATATATATATATATATATATATATATATATGTTTATATATACATATATATATGTATATATATATATATGCAATATATATATATATATATATATATATATATATATATATATATATATATATCTTTTCCATTGTATAATTATCAAACGATAGATTTATTTTAGTTGTTCTCCCATTTTTTTTCTTTCCGGTCGTTTGATTTTATTTTAGTCGTTCCCTCGTTTAAATTCGTTTTCCTATAGAAAAAAAAAACTCTCGATTCGACTTTGAAAGGTGAGGGTGAAACCTGGTCGGCCGACTCTATCCTCTTATTTATCTAACTTTTTTAACCTCCATCGAATGTTTTTTCTCCGTCCTTCTTTTTACCGTGGATGCAAAAAAGGTCAGTCTTCCCTTTTTAATAGCTATAATAAAGTTTTGCAGCCCCCCAAATAATTATACACACACACACCCACACACACACACACACACACACACATATATATATATATATATATATATATATATATATATATATTGTTTGTTTATTACACGAGCATTGTTGGTTACATATTTGCATATATGTTTCAGTGGAGTCCCAATTCAAAGAGACCACCTCATCAGACCAAAAAAGGAGCGATATTGAAACGCGTCAAGATTACATTCGTTTTTTTTTTCTTTTTAGATATTCTGGTGTGGTTTACGCTCTGCAAGAAAGTGGGGTGTAAACTTTTAAAATTTTGTATGTGAGCAGTAGGGGTTTAAGAGGGAGGTGGGATGAAGGAAGGGAATAAGATTTGGGAGTGAAGGAAGAAGGGGGAAGTATAATCCCATGTGGTAAAGCTGTAACAGCGGAGAGGTATTAGTAAATTTGGCGGTTGTTTATTGGGCTAGTTTTTCGCTTTGATCTGAAGTAATATTATATTCTTATCGTCGATACTTCCCTATCCTAGGTTTTTATGGTTATTGTATCTTTTCTGGTGGCGACTTGATTATCATCTATTTTATTGATAATCTCTAGTTATTTATTTATTTATTTTCCTCGCTTTTTTATCCATTTATTTGTTCTCGTTTTCAAATCATTTATTTATTTGTTATTTATAAGATAGGTGTGCATATAGTCAAATTAACAACTAATGAACAGATATACAAGCTTCTTTATATGATTAAAATAAAGGTAATATACTTGCAATTATATTTTCCACTCTACCACGGTGTCTGAAGTAATTACTGCTGCAAATGTTTTCATATCAATATATAAAGTTGATTTCAATGGTTTTCATACTTCATTTTATATGCTTCCTTATAGAGATAGGGTTTCCAGATCATATACATGCCAACAGATACCTAATAGCATATATTTGTCTATACTGGTGGGGTATTCCGTTGTCAACGCCCCCTAGTTAGGGTATTCGTTATTGTTTGGGATCAGTTATGTGGTTAGTTGACAGGAGTCTGGTAGAGACTCTTTCTTAGACAGATAGACAAGGTCACTTATATATATATATATATATATATATGTGTGTGTGTGTATATTTCTGTAGAAATATATTTTCTTATAATATATATCAATCTGTATTTAAGAAGCTCACTGTAATTACAGAGCAATATAGAGAATAAATTACAAAAAATTATATTACAAAATTCATGATATTGACCATCTTATAACTTATTCCTTTAATTCGGTTGACTTATACAATTCTTGGCAGTATCTGTTTCGTAGCGCAAAATCAATCACTTAATTATTATATCAATCAGTGAATCTATTATGCCTTCTGACGAGTTAAGGGCATACTAAATCCACTGATTGATATAATAATTAAGTGATTGATTTTGTGCTACGAAACAGATACTCTCAAGAATTGCATAATTCAACTGAATTAAAGGATTAAATTATAAGATCGTCAACATCATGAATTTTGGAATATGACTTTTAGTCATTTCTTCTCGTTTTTTCTCTCTCTCTCTCTCTTTCTCTCTCTCTCTCTACACACACACACACACACACACACACACACATATATATGTATAAACTGCGTCAATCGCTTTCCTGCAGATTAGTAAAATATAAATATTTCACTAAATATACGTCACAGCTAAATGAAATGTATATTATGAAACGATTGCTATAAGGTTAGTTATTTCCCAAAATTTTATTCAAATTCATGCGATATTTACGAAGTTACAACTTGTCTAGTACTTTATCACAAACAAACAAAAATAAATGGAAACATATAAAAATCGGATTTTATTTTAAGTGCAACTGAAATTAATTTATTCGTGTTTCTTCCAATAATAACGCATTTCATTCTCTTTCAGAAATGTTTTAACTTTTTCGACCACGCATCGCATTTTCTTTCTCGCCGCACAAAAAATGTCCGATTGCTTCTTTTGCTCCAAAGAGAACCAGGCTTTTCTTCAGAATGAAAGCTTCGACTTTGCACCTTTCTCTCAGTGGCTTTCCTCTTCCCCTTTACCTGAACCCGCTGAACTACTTCCTTTGCTCAAACGTCCAGAACATCACCAACATGACCTCACACAATACCAAAACCAGCCTGATCGGCGCCATCCGCCGTGCCCCTACCCCCTAGTGCTTGTGGAAAAGCATGCTCCCAGTTCCGGACCCATATAGAAGCGGTGATTAAGGCTGAAAACGGCTTATATATTGAATATCTGTCAACATTGCTACACAATTAAGTTACCTGAATTGATTTTTTCTTAAAAGTTTTAATATAAATCTGTAGGAATTTATTAGGGCGACAAATTTATCGTTCCACCCTGTAATCGTTACGCCATATGTAAATTAAAATATTCTTAAAAATAGGAACTTCAACATGCAATTATTATCCAGCATTGTGTAGCATTACTCCCTCTCTAGAAGGGGATTTAATGTTTTGCATGTTACGGTTTAATGAAATATATGCTTTCTATCAAATACAAACAAAAATAAAAGTAAAATTTAATCGTACATTATGTCTTCAACCCTCAACTCTAATTGTCCCCGAGAATGGTGATACTTAATCTAAGATCGTCTCTCGTCCTCCTTTTATGCCTAACTATCCGGGGGTGTATTATAGTTCTTGAGTCAAAGTTTGCACAGCAACACAAAAAAAAATAGATGTCAAATTCTGAGAAACATCACTTTATTAGGCTATTGACGTTACTTTCCTCTCTGCTGGTGGTCTACAGATTTATAAGACCTGGGCTATTTCTTTAATGTCGATTCTTAAGTAATTTCTTATAACGTCTTGCCGCTTCAAACTTCAAATTAATTTTCTAGGTTGTGTGCGACATTATCTCTAGCTTGTATCATGAAAAGAGGCCTTAGTCACTATAGACAGCTATTTAATCCTCAGATAATCTCTCTTTTTTTACATGGAGGTCACCACTTATCAAGGCACTGAAGTCACTCGAAGATAAGAATTGTTGCTCTCTCTCTCTCTCTCTCTCTCTCTCTCTATATATATATATATATATATATATATATATATCGGTGATAAGGGTTATTGCTCTCTATATATATATATATCTATTTTCCTTTTGCAAGCTAACATTTGAATCGTAAATTCAAATAATCAAATATGTATTAACAGACGTACCCTTGCAATATACTATATAACATTATTCAACTGTTTTATTAGTACTAAATAAATGAATATAGTTGTGAGATTATCCCGAGGCAACGACGGGTTACCTTGCTGATAGTTCATTTAAGGTAATCGACTATTATTATTAATAGTTAAATGTTAGATAGGGAACATTAATATTTGTCGGTATGTAGAATTAGTTTGTGTACAAATGCAAATAGATTTAAAGGTTTCTGGAATTTAGAGCGGGTCCCGAAAAACAAAAAAACAAAAGAACCAGGAATTTGAACTTGACGAACTGAAAGTTAAAATACTCAAACAAATTGGTTTCAAATAATTAATTGGAATAGAGGAAACGTGATCAACAAGTCACATGTTAAAAGATATAGGTTGAATGACATAATAGCAAACGAATTCATTTCAAAAATGGAGAGTTAAAGTTGGTCACTTAGATTGTTGGAAGGTTTGAGACAGTGTCAGCTAACGACAGAGACTATAATCCTGTACGCCGGGGAGAAGCAGAATATAGGACGATTGCAATTTTCGAAATGGGGAAAACTTTGGAAAAAAAATTGTTTTAAAATATAACCTGAGGTTTGTTGGTTATTTTCTGAGATAGATCTTCATTTAAGTATTTGGCAGATTCGACAATGAAGATCTACAAGTGAACGAAAGTATGTTTTCTTTGTTGGCGAGATACATAACGAACTAGAACTGTGTCCCGCCGCTTTTGTGTTATCAATATTGTACCTATTTACTATGCCTCCCCACGGGACAGAGTTAGACACCAGGGTCGTTTTTTAACGTGGAGTAAAGGTACAAAAATAAAAATTGTCTCAGTCGTGAAGGATTTCTCCTCCACCGAAAGAGAACAAGAAAATGAAGTGCAGCATCTGAAGAACAGATGGTATTTATTTGTTCCCCCACCGAGCAAATTAGGCACAAGGCCGATTTTTAATGTGAGGAGTGAAGGGAGGGGGAAGGGGAAAAGGGGACCAGCTCCCGAGAGGTGGGAAATGGGAGTGGTTAAAGGTCAGGCATGTGGGGTTGTCCCCACATCTGGTCTTTGCTAGTCATAGCTAGTCATAGCTTGCAGTATCTGTCGGAACAGATGGTATTTATTTGCTCCCCCACCGAGCAAATTAGGCACAAGGCCGATTTTTAATGTGAGGAGTGAAGGGAGGGGGAAGGGAAAAAGGGGACCAGCTCCCGAGAGGTGGGAAATGGGAGCTGGTTAAAGGTCAGGGATGTGGGGTTGCCCCCACATCTGGTCTTTGCTAGTCATAGCTTGCAGTATCTGCCGGAACAGATGGTATTTATTTGCTCCCCCACTGAGCAAATTAGGCACAAGGCCGTTTTTAATGTGAGGTAAAAACCAGCTCCCCTAAAAAGGGGTCACTCTGGTTACCAAAAATAATAATTGTCCCAGTATAGAGGGTTTCCCCTCCATTGACTGGTACAAATTATCTTAAGTGCAGTATCTGCCGGAACAGATACTACACTTTGATCTTGGCCCGAAGGCCAAGAACAACGCATCTGAAGAACAGATGGTATTTATTTGCTCCCCCACCGAGCAAATTAGGCACAAGGCCGATTTTTAATGTGAGGAGTGAAGGGAGGGGAAGGGAAAAAGGGGACCAGCTCCCAAGAGGTGGGAAATGGGAGCTGCGTAATGGTCATGCATGTGGGGTTGCCCCCACATCTGGTCTTTGCTAGTCATAGCTAGTCATAGCTTGCAGTATCTGCCGGAACAGATGGTATTTATTTGCTCCCCCACCGAGCAAATTAGGCACAAGGCCAATTTTTAATGTGAGGAGTGAAGGGAGGGGGGAGGGAAAGGGGGGACCAGCTCCCGAGAGGTGGGAAATGGGAGCTGGTTAAAGGTCAAGCATTTGGGGTTGCCTCCACATCTGGTCTTTGCTAGTCATAGCTTGCAGCATCTGCCGGAACAGATGGTATTTATTTGCTCCCCCACTGAGCAAATTAGGCACAAGGCCGTTTTTAATGTGAGGTAAAAACCAGCTCCCCTAAAAGTAGGTAAAAAGGGGGCACTCTGGTTACCAAAAATAATAATTGTCCCAGTATAGAGGGTTTCCCCTCCATTGACTGGTACAAATTATCTTAAGTGCAGCATCTACCGGAACAGATGGTATTTATTTGCTCCCCCACTGAGCAAATTAGGCACAAGGCCGTTTTTAATGTGAGGTAAAAACCAGCTCCCCTAAAAGTAGGCAAAAAGGGGGCACTCTGGTTACCAAAAATAATAATTGTCCCAGTATAGAGGGTTTCCCCTCCATTGACTGGTACAAATTATCTTAAGTGCAGCATCTGCCGGAACAGATGGTATTTATTTGCTCCCCCACTAAGCAAATTAGGCACAAGGCCGTTTTTAATGTGAGGTAAAAACCAGCTCCCCTAAAAGTAGGTAAAAAGGGGGCACTCTGGTTACCAAAAATAATAATTGTCCCAGTATAGAGGGTTTCCCCTCCATTGACTGGTACAAATTATCTTAAGTGCAGCATCTACCGGAACAGATGGTATTTATTTGCTCCCCCACTGAGCAAATTAGGCACAAGGCCGTTTTTAATGTGAGGTAAAAACCAGCTCCCCTAAAAGTAGGCAAAAAGGGGGCACTCTGGTTACCAAAAATAATAATTGTCCCAGTATAGAGGGTTTCCCCTCCATTGACTGGTACAAATTATCTCAAGTGCAGTATCTGCCGGAACAGATGGTGTTTATTTGCTCCCCCACTGAGCAAATTAGGCACAAGGCCGTTTTTAATGTGAGGTAAAAACCAGCTCCCCTAAAAGTAGGCAAAAAGGGGGCACTCTGGTTACCAAAAATAATAATTGTCCCAGTATAGAGGGTTTCCCCTCCATTGACTGGTACAAATTATCTTAAGTGCAGCATCTGCCGGAACAGATGGTATTTATTTGCTCCCCCACTAAGCAAATTAGGCACAAGGCCGTTTTTAATGTGAGGTAAAAACCAGCTCCCCTAAAAGTAGGTAAAAAGGGGGCACTCTGGTTACCAAAAATAATAATTGTCCCAGTATAGAGGGTTTCCCCTCCATTGACTGGTACAAATTATCTTAAGTGCAGCATCTACCGGAACAGATGGTATTTATTTGCTCCCCCACTGAGCAAATTAGGCACAAGGCCGTTTTTAATGTGAGGTAAAAACCAGCTCCCCTAAAAGTAGGCAAAAAGGGGGCACTCTGGTTACCAAAAATAATAATTGTCCCAGTATAGAGGGTTTCCCCTCCATTGACTGGTACAAATTATCTTAAGTGCAGCATCTGCCGGAACAGATGGTATTTATTTGCTCCCCCACCGAGCAAATTAGGCACAAGGCCGATTTTTAATGTGAGGAGGGAAGGGAGGGGGAAGGGGAAAAGGGGACCAGCTCCCGAGAGGTGGGACATGGGAGCTGGTTAAAGGTCAGGCATGTGGGGTTGCCCCCACATCTGGTCTTTGCTAGTCATAGCTAGTCCTAGCTAGTCATAGCTTGCAGCATCTGCCGGAACAGATGGTATTTATTTGCTCCCCCACCGAGCAAATTAGGCACAAGGCCGCTTTTAATGTGAGGAGTGAAGGGAGGGGGAAGGCAAAAAGGGGACCAGCTCCCGAGAGGTGGGAAATGGGAGCTGGTTAATGGTCAGGCATGTGGGGTTGCCCCCACATCTGGTCTTTGCTAGTCATATTATCTTAAGTGCAGCATCTACCGGAACAGATGGTATTTATTTGCTCCCCCACTGAGCAAATTAGGCACAAGGCCGTTTTTAATGTGAGGTAAAAACCAGCTCCCCTAAAAGAAAGGGGGCACTCTGGTTACCAAAAATAATAATTGTCCCAGTATAGAGGGTTTACCCTCCATTGACTGGTACAAATTATCTTAAGTGCAGAATCTGCCGGAACAGATGGTATTTATTTGCTCCCCCACTGAGCAAATTAGGCACAAGGCCGTTTTTAATGTGAGGTAAAAACCAGCTCCCCTAAAAGGGGTCACTCTGGTTACCAAAAATAATAATTGTCCCAGTATAGAGGGTTTCCCCTCCATTGACTGGTACAAATTATCTTAAGTGCAGTATCTGCCGGAACAGATGGTATTTATTTGCTCCCCCACTGAGCAAATTAGGCACAAGGCCGATTTTTAATGTGAGGAGTTAAGGGGAAATGGGGACCAACTCCCCGGGGAGTAGGGGAGCTGGATAGTGACAATTGGTATGAAGGGTTGCCCCTACATTGACCAAGGTCTTATATGTGGGGTCGCCCCCACATAGGGTCTTTGCTTGCAGTATCTGCCGGAACAGATGGTATTTATTTGCTCCCCCACTGAGCAAATTAGGCACAAGGCCGTTTTTAATGTGAGGTAAAAACCAGCTCCCCTAAAAGGGGTCACTCTGGTTACCAAAAATAATAATTGTCCCAGTATAGAGGGTTTCCCCTCCATTGACTGGTACAAATTATCTTAAGTGCAGTATCTGCCGGAACAGATGGTATTTATTTGCTCCCCCACTGAGCAAATTAGGCACAAGGCCGATTTTTAATGTGAGGAGTTAAGGGGAAATGGGGACCAACTCCCCGGGGAGTAGGGGAGCTGGATAGTGACAATTGGTATGAAGGGTTGCCCCTACATTGACCAAGGTCTTATATGTGGGGTCGCCCCCACATAGGGTCTTTGCTTGCAGTATCTGCCGGAACAGATGGTATTTATTTGCTCCCCCACTGAGCAAATTAGGCACAAGGCCGTTTTTAATGTGAGGTAAAAACCAGCTCCCCTAAAAGGGGTCACTCTGGTTACCAAAAATAATAATTGTCCCAGTATAGAGGGTTTCCCCTCCATTGACTGGTACAAATTATCTTAAGTGCAGTATCTGCCGGAACAGATGGTATTTATTTGCTCCCCCACTGAGCAAATTAGGCACAAGGCCGATTTTTAATGTGAGGAGTTAAGGGGAAATGGGGACCAACTCCCCGGGGAGTAGGGGAGCTGGATAGTGACAATTGGTATGAAGGGTTGCCCCTACATTGACCAAGGTCTTATATGTGGGGTCGCCCCCACATAGGGTCTTTGCTTGCAGTATCTGCCGGAACAGATGGTATTTATTTGCTCCCCCACTGAGCAAATTAGGCACAAGGCCGTTTTTAATGTGAGGTAAAAACCAGCTCCCCTAAAAGGGGTCACTCTGGTTACCAAAAATAATAATTGTCCCAGTATAGAGGGTTTCCCCTCCATTGACTGGTACAAATTATCTTAAGTGCAGTATCTGCCGGAACAGATACTACACTTTGATTTTATCAATATTGTAAAGGTCCTGTAAGCCATGCCAAATACATATCCACAAGGATCTATGAACACTAGACGGCGCAAAGAAACTCATTATATATCCACGTATATTATATATACTCCTTACATATATACATATATATAGAGAGAGAGACCCCGCCATCTAACATAACGTTAACCTGTGGCTGTTTAACATACATTAAATCTGGTATAGTGACCAGCGGTCACCTAAAAAGGAACGTAACAGAGTTAATTTGGTGGCGTCCCCCCCCTTAGAGAGAAAAAAACGTAACGTAGTGTACTAGTAAATGTTGATTGTAGCTTTTCTGCTGATAATAATAAAACGAAGTGCAAGTTAATTTAAAAGTGGTGCTAATAACAATAGCAACCATCCAAAGATAATTCGTATTTTCTTAAACAAATGTAATTTCTTGTTTGAATAACATGGTAACGTTGTCCGCAAGAACTATCTATTGTGAATTAAATATTGCTCATGTAGGACGGGTCGTATCGATGACAAAAGCTGTGGACTGCACCTTACGACGTAAAGGATGATATAGTCTATGAACCAGGACGCTAGAAAAAGGAAAAGTTTGTAAACAGATACAGCAGAGAATTAAACTAAATATAAAAAAGCGAAATAGATATCGTAGAAAATATAAGAGTGTGAGGACAAAAATAAACAAACAAAATAAGAATGAGAATTTGAATAATCAAGAACAGCATGATAAATAATATTAAAAAAGATAAAGAATATATATATATATATATATGTATGTATATGTATATGTAAACGTTTTATTTTTATTACAAGAGTATTGAGCACTTTCTTCGGGTTTTTATCAATTGCCATTTCTACTATATATATATATATATATATATATATATATATATATATATATATATATATATATGATTAATTTCTATGTTACAGGCACTTCGGAATAATTAGCGCCGGAAGTTATGATTGCCGTTACTCGAGGGATTCGAACGTTGTCACGAAGCCCCCTTACTACATTAGCAATGAACACAACGCCTGGGCTACCATCAACAGCAACTAGGTTTAAGTGAAACTCAACATTTATAAAGTCGAATACGAGCATAAACGTTATTACGAACGATCTGAAGAAATGAGTTGATAGATATATAAATGAATAGATAAGACAGACATATAGAACCGATATATATATATGCATATATATATATGCATATATATATATATATATGCATATATATATATGCATATATATATATATATGCATATATATATATGCATATATATATATATATATATATATATATATATATATATATATATATACCCGGTGTTATTCACACGTACCAAGTTTTTCACGTTTTGAATACGCTATAAAAAATTTCAAATCTATAGATCAAAATTCGTTGTTGAGAAGTGTCCTCACACACATATTCTCACTTTATATATATATATATATATATATATATATATATATATATATATATATGTGTATATATATATATATATATATATATATATATATATATATATATATAAGGGCTCCTTCAGTCTTTGACAGACTATTGATACCTACCTCTCCTTAGTCGACATTGGTACCTACCTCTCCTTAGTCGACATTGGTTTAATACCAGTGGCCAGTGAAGTGGGTACAGGCCGACTGGACACACGCACACACACACACACACACATACACACACGCGCATATATATTTATATATATATATATATATATATATATATATATATATATATATATAAATATTATTGTTGAGCTGGATTAAATCCGACGATACGAAATAAAATGGAGGTGGAAGGACCTGGATACTCAACGTTTCGCCCGATTTATGCGGGCTTCTTCAAGAGGGAGGTCAATGACCATCCCTCTTGAAGAAGCCCGCATAAATCGGGCGAAACGTTGAGTATCCAGGTCCTTCCACCTCCATTTTATTTCATATATAAATATATATATATATAAGTTTTTTCAGTGGAATATTTTTCCGTTACACCCTCCAAGGGAGATAATTCTCAGAAAATCAAGGGAGATTCAATTCTCAGCAAATATTTCTATCGTCATCATGAGATATAGCTAAGTGGAAGAAAGATCTGGGTGTCATTAGCTAGAATGGAAACCGAAAGCAACACTGTAGCATTCAAAGCTTGTGACGTTTCCACTGGATCCAATGTGACACCCATATGAACTGATCAAAAATTAAATATTAAAATGACACTAAGATTTATGTACAAAATGTGTGGCGCGTTTTTCAATTTGACCTTTTTGACACTTTCAGAACTAATTTAACCGATTAATGACTCATGAAAGAACGGTCCATGAAAAATCCAATCATTTAAATCCCCTAGTGCCGCTCTGCGACTTTTAGTTTCGGAAAACATAGAGTTTGGAAATATGGAGGCAGAGAGACATATAGTCTTTTATATATTAGATTTTAAGGAGGCATAATACATTATGTCTAGATTTTCAATATTTTCTTCAAAAGCGCTCAATGCAAAGTGAAGCTCAGTAGTAAGGTATGAACATATAGTAATAATAATATATGTTTATGCCTTTTATACACACACACACACATATATATAGCGAGAAAAAGAGAGGTGATTAGCTGAAATCAGAGAGAGAGAGACAGACAGACAGACAGACAGAAAGAGAGAGAGAAGGAGAGAGAGAGGTATGCCAACAGAAACAGACACACACACGTATACGTATATACGTATATAAGACAAACACACACACACATATATATATATATATATGTGTGTCTTATATACGTATATACGTATACGTGTGTGTGTCTGTTTCTGTTGGCATACCTCTCTCTCCTTCTCCCTCTCTTTCTGTCTGTCTGTCTGTCTGTCTGTCTCTGTCTCTCTCTCTCTCTCTGATTTCAGCTAATCACCTCTCTTTTTCTCGCTATTCTGGAAATCTTGCATCTCTCATACGGTTCCATTCAGTTTTAAATGTTATGAAATTCTGACACAATCTATAATGAGAACAATGTTTCCCACCAATATTCCACATTCAAGTTTAAATAAAATGTAATTTAAATGTCAAGTTCAAAACATTAACAAACGAGTAAAATACTATACAACTAAGCAGCGCTGAAAATAGGCGATAAATTCCTAATGTTAGCCATGAGGCGGAAAGGAGAAAAGTAGCAGTATTTTATTAATGGCATTGTCTTTTACTATCTCTGCTTCAAACTTTTTTTTTATTTTTACGCCGTGTGATAGATTAAAAATTAATGCGCGAGAAAAACGGGTCTTCTTTTTCATGTATCAGATCTATTTCCGCAGGCATCGATTATCATGGCTCTCCAATCCCCTCGCCACTCAATCCTTCTAATGAGGCATACGGGCGTGCATCTCATGCTCTAGCTGAGACTATCCGTGAACTTTGTTCTCTGTCATCCCCTGTATTTCTTGTCGATGATTTTTCCTAATATCAAATATATTTCCATCCTGTTTGGCCGCATTATATGTCCAATTAATTTCAACTGTTTGACGTGGATGATATTTAGAAATGATCATTTTACTCTACCTTACGCATGACTTCTTGATTTGTCTTTCTTTCTGTTCACAAGACTCTTAGAATTATTCTCATCAATCATATATCCGCTGCGTCTAAACGACTTTCAGTAACCTTCGTTAGTGTCCAACATCCGTAGCTGTAGAGGAAAAGTGACCATATATGAGGTACCTTCAATAAGTTTTCAGACTTTGTTCGTATGAGAACTTTTATTGATAGTATACACATGAAACCTTAGTGCCCTTCGAAGTAATCTCCTCCGGCTGCAATGCACTTGTTGTACCGTTCCAACAACTTCTAGAAAGTCCCATGGAAATTCCCTTGTGTCGCAGCCTCTTTCATCCTCTCACTTGTCTCATATTGACAGGCTCTAGCGTTTTCCTTGAATTTGTAAAATAACCAAAAAGTCATAGAAAGCAGAGCATGGACTATAAGAAGGGTGGGGAACAGTTCTGATGCCCATCGTTGTCATGGCAACGTCTTTCTTTCTGATCTTCTCCGAAGATCATTGGGACAAACTTTGCGCAAATTTTCCGCATTTTCAGTTTCTTGCTAGTTCTCACACTGACATCAAACTGTGCACTTGTCTCGATAAACACACGGCGGTTCATATTCATAATTATTTTTTATTTAGCGAATCAACTCTGATGTTCTTACATCTTTACTCCTCCCACAACTTATAATCATCCCTTCAGGCGCCCTTCCTTTCTTCCTTGAATCTCTTATGCCACTCAAAATCTGATGTTCGATTCATGCGAGATGGTTCAAAAGCAGCCTGGTATATTCCGTGCGTTTCTGTGGCATTTGTTTAAGTTTAGACAGATTTCTGTTGCATATCGTTCTATAAAAGTTTCCTCACGTCCGGATTGCATTTTTGAACTTCACCAGCTTTAATAATCAGGCTTTAGTTGGATGCATTACAATTCCTGCTGTAGCTGTTCATTTAAACTTGAAATCATAAATGTTGGTGAGTCAGCTCATAAAATACATAGCAATATCACCCTGAATGTACAAGAGTCTACGACAATTTTAAATGCCTGTACAGAAAGCGTCTGGAAACTTATTGAAGACACCTTGTTCATAAATGCACCTTAGAGGGAAGAAAGAAACAAAGAAAACAAGCGCCAAAAAGTCCGACGTAAATAAATTGGCAATAAAATAAAAGCCTCGTGTGAACCAGTTCGAAACACTTGAAGAATATGTGGTTGTTGCAGGGAGTGGGAGGAGTGTAAAAAGGAAAAAGAGAAAAGCTTAAGGAGGAGGAGTTGAATTTAGAGTAATAGAAAGGAAAAAAAAAGGTTTTTGAGAACAATAGAATTGGAAACTTGGAATCGCACAGACCAATTGTGAAATAGTCTTTCCCCTGTTTATTGCGACATGTTAAATTTGCGTTTTCCTAATTCTGTCCTTTGCTCCTTACATTCCGTGATCGATATATGGTAAGGAAGAGTAAGAACTGCTATTTCCTGGACGGGGCATTATCCACCCTTTTGTAAATTTTTATATTTATTTATTTTTGTCTAATTCACCCCAAACAAGGTACAGTGCCACTTCAATGGGACACAATTTGTAGCGAGGGGATTGAGCAGCAGGATGCCCGTCCACATTGCATTTAAACATCTGCATATAAGTACAGCCAGAGAAGCAAGAACCAAGAAGGAATTTCAAAGTATATTAGTTCGAGGGTAGAAGCTAATAGAGTAAAACACTTTCCGGCGTCTATGTTGTTGGTTGTTTTTTGTTTTACGGCATATCAACCCTTTTCAGGTTATTTAATGCCAAATCCAGTGATTTTGAAGAACATTTTTTTTATAGAATATATTTGTTTTTTCCAAGTCGGTTTCTATTTAACACAAAGTTGAGACCCTAACAGGTACTACCAATCCGGGTCAGAGTGGACCTGGGAGCAATGACGATTAAAGGGTGGCTCCATACTCCCTAAAACCCGCAAGCTGGAGTCTCACCATCGGGTATAGTTTAAGGTCATATCCAGGACCCCAGCGTCTAGGGATCTCTACTGTATAGGGGTGGGATTTTGTTTCCTGTCGAGTTTGTCGGGGCTATTTACGTCAAGGTTGTACACGGGTTTGGAGTTTGTCAGAGCACTTTCCATTAAAATACTTGTAAAATGGGCATATTTGACCCTTGTGGCACATCATCTTGCCGTCGAAGGGAGATAAAGAATTAATTCCTTTGCTGTACTGATATTAATCAAAACTACGAATTATGTTTGATTACGTATGTTGGAGTTTATGATAAGTATTTGTTAATTTTGGGATTTGAAGAAAACCAAATTGTAATCAACAGGGAAACATTTCGTCGATTATGTGCACTACAAGCGGGAGACGTTTGCAAAGGAGCTGTGCCTTTAGAAATCCTGTCAGCGTTAGAGGGAGACAAAAAAGATTCTCAGACTCCAGAGAATCAATGCCTATTAACGACTTATTCATACCAGCAGGACCCGTGGAAATTCCATGGAATAAAACTATATTTAATCAGCACATATGTTTTCATAGCACTGATATTTTTTATAGATAACGCAAAAATTAGTTTTATGGACAGCATGTACACAGCAAATATAAATGTATTTACATTTCTATTTAAAAATAGCGTCCATTGTATTTTAAATATAGAAACAGGTCGAATGAGAAAAATTAATAAATACTAATAGATACCAATAATTACTCAGAAAATAATATTGTGCTACATAGTTCAATACAAATAATAATAATAATAATAATAATAATAATAATAATGATGATGATGATGATGATAATAATATTACATTGTAAGAGACAGCCTTTAATTTACTCCTTTGCTCCAGCACCGCTTGACAGAAAATGTTCTTTTTGCTCTGGTTCTTTCGAATGTTTCCCTTTTTACGTAATGGGAATTGCTACGAGTTCTTTTATCCTACTATTTAAACAATGGTCCCATATAATAATGATAATATTCGAAAACGAGGCTTCCTCAAAAAGAGGTCACTCACTTTAATAGAAAAAGAAAGCGCAAAAACTACTCGAATGATGCTTCGATCAACTATTAATGTTGTTTTTTTTTAACACTTACTAGTAAAAACTAAAACGAATTATACTAATTTATAAGTAATTAACTTATAATAAAAAAGGGTTCCTGTTTATCCTGTAACAGAGTGCGTATGTATGGGTATAAAAAATATCAGCAGTAGTCGGAGAATGGAAAGCAAGCGATTGTATAAGCAGAAGGATCAGCGTTTGAACGCGTATGCAAATTGGCAAGTGTGCTCGGGCTTGCATATGAAGAAAAAGAATAAAAAGGAAACCACGTGTTCGAGGACGAAAAATAGTCGACGCTAAAGAAAGGCGGATGTGTAAAATGAAGGCGAGAACTGGCTAGTTGTGGCCACTGTGTAGTCGGAAGAAAGAGAAATTCGGCCAGATGAAATAGTTATGTGGCAGCGAGAGACTTTTACAGCGGGGGTCGAGATGAGGAAGAAAGAAAAACGGTAATAAACGACTTCTGTTAAAAAGAAAACAAATGCCGACCCGGATTTTTATTCATTTATTTCCAGTTTTATTTTTATGAATTACTAAAGTAAAGTGTAAAAATCTAGGGGAGCTAATATTGCAGTATTTTTATTAACCGAAGCAATAAATATATAGAATTGGAAAGTGAAAGATTTCTAACCGTAACTTTTTTTTTTTTACACAGTGATCACCACTTATCAAGGCCCGGAAGCCACTCAGGGATAAGGGTTATTGCAAGTACAGTACGTTAGTGTGGAGATTTGATGAAGTGTTTACTTAAGGGGCGGTTCATTAGGAATTTGTTAACATTGGACTTGAAGACATCCAAATTGTAGTCCGGTGGGAAGCAGGCAGACGGAACAGAGTTCCACAGGTGTGCAGTTCTAAGAAAGAAGCTTTGTTCATGGAATCCGCGTTTTGATTTAGGCACAGCTATAGAGTAAGGGAAATTTTTCGCAGTGGATTCAGCTAGACGAGTGTTTTTCGTGAAAGATTGGCGAGGGGGGACCAGAGATTGGAGTTCAGATGAGCACCTGCCATGGAAATAACGATAAAACAAGGATAGGCTCGAAACGTCTCTTCTGTGGGAGAGAGGTTGCAGGGTAGAGAAAAGGGCATCCCCCACTAAACCACGAAGTCTATTTTGTACTCTGTCAAGGCAGGATAGGCTGTAGTGTAGTTTCTTACTTTTAGCACACACATAAACAAATGTGCGTTTCGTGTATATAATAAGCCTCTAGCAATTTTCTCCTATCAGTAGTTAACACCTTGGACCAATCAGGAAGAAAAAAAAAAAAAACTGAACAAACAAACAAAAAACAATCGGCAAAAAAGCAATGTAAACATATTGGCAATAAAAAATATATAAATGTGTGTGTGTGTGTGTGTGTGTGTGTGTGTGTGTGTGTGTGTGTGCGTGTAAAAAAAGGCGTGTGTGAATCGGTTCGAACCGCTTTACCAAGATCGAAGGTGATACTTGCAAAAGCACAACTTGTGTGTGGGGGGAGGGGGGAGATACACAAAGAATAGAGAAAGAATAAAGAAAGTTGTAAGAGTGTGTGGGTTAGAGGTGGTGAAAGTGTGAGGAAAAACGAGGAAGTGTTGGGGGAGGAGGTGAAATGACTTGAGAACCTTGCTCTTCGGTCGCTGCTCCTATATTTTATTGCTCGTTAAGCCATTGTGTTGAATGCATTAAGAGGATTTGTATGTTTAATAGCGGCTATTGTCTAGCGAATTATAGCCTTCCGGACTGGACTTCGACTAACAGGTGTTATTAGGGAAGTGCTAATCACACATAAACAACAGAACATTCAATTAACGCCGCGTCCCTGCTCGATCATGAGGCAAAAACGTTTTGGACTATATATATATATATATATATATATATATATATATATATATATATATATATATATATATATATATAGAGAGAGAGAGAGAGAGAGAGAGAAAGAGAGAGAGAGAAAGAAAGAGAGATGTGATTTACGATGACGGAATTTTCGCGTTTCGTCATTGTAAAGAAAAATATTTCTCAATATGTGGAGCAAGTTTGTTGGAAAATGAATCGTCTTGTCAAGAAAGTGATTTAAAGATTTAAAAAAAAGCTCAAAAATCCTGTAGCTTTCAACTAAAGTGCTGACAGAAAGAAAGTCCGCGCTTATAATTTTTCAAAAGCTGTAAATTTAAGCTAAATTTAATGTGTTGTTTAAACAGCCTCATTCGATTCGCCTTTTATTCCTCGATAATTTTGCTTGTTCATATGTAACTCTTAATTGAAATATTCTAGTGTTCACGTCAATTAAGAAAAATAACTTAAAATTGAGGAGCAAAAAGAAAGTCTGCAGCAACAAATTCGCTTAAGCCCAGCTTAAATGATCGCCCCTAAATCAGTTTAAAATATCCACCAACAGGGAACAAAGCATTTCCAAACGAAATTGTTGTTGCTCCAGGTTATACAACGTAACATTTAGTCCATACGCCACGACTCTCCATAAGTGATCGTCATGAGCTTATTAATATCCACCTTTCTGGTTCATCCAATCCAGAAATCGGCCGCAGATTGAAATGTGATGAGTAAACGGTATGAAAGACTGTGCAAAAGCACCAAAACACCGACAGTGCTCGTGATTCCTCTAAATCTGGTCGTACTAGAGTTACTTCTAACAGGGAAGACAATGCTATCAAGATCTGCAGCCTAAGAAACAGATTTAAAACGGCTTCCCAAGTCCAACAACAGTGCAATCTTGTTAAAAAGTGCTCTCCTTCTACTGTCAAGAAAAAATTAAAGGAATTTAAGTTGGGACGAAATGTTGCAAGACGCAAGCCAATGATTTCTGTAAAGAAGGGAAAGCGCCGTCTGGACTTCGTCAGATGCAATGAATATCATGACCCTTAATATTGGTCGAAAGTGCTATTTAGCGATGAAAGCAAGTTCAATAGGCATGATGGTAGGCAGTACGTCCGTCGGAGAAAAGACGAAGAATGTAATCCTAAGTTCACAGTTTCAACGCTGCAAGGTGGTGGAGGTTCAGTTTTGGTGTAGGGCGTTATTAGTGCCAATGGTCCTGGGTCCGCAAAATCGAATTAATTCGCCCACTACATTAATATGTTGACTGAGCATTTTCCACCCTACTTTGGCCGGAATTTGAATGATAATCCTATCTTCATGCGAGATAATACTCCCATTCACACAGCTGGCAACGTCAAGAGCTTCCTCGAAGAGTATAATATTCCGTTTTTCGATTGGCCTGCAGCATTAATCAATGTTATCGAAAACGTATGGCATTACATCAAGCAACAGCTACGCAATGATAACATCTCAAATCTGTTAGAACTTTGGACAAAAATCAAAGAGAATTAGGATACCGTTTCACCGGAGTATAACAGCAGACTACTTCAAGGGAATGACCGAAAATACGTTTAATATGAGATTTTTTTTTACACATGACTACCACTTATCAAGGCCAGGAAGCTACTCGAGAATAAGGATAAATGAGTATATGTTAGTCAATGTGATTATAGCTTAGTAAACATAAGTAATGGGAATTTTGTAAATTGGATTACTTAGGGGGATGGTTCATCAATAACTTGTTTACGTTGGACCTGAAGACAATCAGATTGTCGTAAGCTGGAAAGCAGGCAATCGAAAGAGAGTTCCACAGGCATGCAATGCTAAGAAAGAAGCTTTGTTCATGTAATCTACATTTAGGTTTAGACATAGATAAAGAGTGTGGGAAATTATTGATAGTGGTTTTGGCTAGACGAGTGTTTTTCGTTAAAGTTTGGCGAGGGAGGACCATAGATTGCTTGCCATGAAAATAACGATAAAGCAGAGATAATCTAGCAACGTCTCTTCTGTGGGAAAGAGGTTGCAGGGAAGGGAAAAGGCCATCCCCCACTAAAGTACGAACTCTATTTTGAACTCAGCCAAGGCAGGATAAGCTGCTTCTAGCAGATCCTGTCCAGATGTGGCAGCAGTACTCCATCGTTGGCATACCTGACTTTTATATAGGTCGAGAATTGCATCAGGAGTGAGATATCTACTGGAGCGGTAGTAGGATCCCACCTTTTTTCCAGAGATGTTGACGATGGATTTGATATACGTGTTCCATTTCAGGTCAGGTGTAAAGGTCAAGCTCAAAAGCTTGTCAAAACATGAAGCCTCCCCAAGACGAGAGCCATTCATTTCAACTGATGCCAGATTGGCATCACAGCGTAGATGGTTGTAGAGATAGAAGCTTGGTTTTAGATGCATTAAAAGTAACCAGCCACCTCTTTTCCCATTGTACCACATGCTCAAGATCAGCGGAGAGATACTCAGAGATAACTTGGTCGTTTACGGTCTTTGATGTACTATCATAGATTGTAGTGTCGTCAGCATGAATGTCTACGAATTATGTAAGGATGTGATTTGAAAGATCATTAATGTAGATCAGAAGAGAGTTGGGCCCAGGATGTACCCCTGATGAACTCCAGCATTAATACTAAGAGCTTCTGATTTCTGCCCATCAACCACTACTCTTATGAGCCTTTCAGAGAGAAATAATTTAATAATTGAGAAGATATTTCCAGCTATACCATAGCTGGAGATCTTGTGAAGTAGACCTTTATATCATACCTTATGAAAGGCCTTTGATATGCCAAGAGCAATTGCCCTAGAGACGAAGCCTCCGTCGAGAGATTCGCTAATTATATGAGATATAACTGTAAGCACATCTACTGTAGATCTAGCAAAACGGAAACCATATCGCACACCACTAAGAAGGTTGTTTTTGCTGAGATTGTTGACTACTCTATTTAACACAGATTCCAGAAGGTTACACATGATGTACAGGAGACTTATTGGCCTGTACTGTGGGAGAGATGAGCGATCACCTTAATTCTTAAATAAAGGGTATACTGATGAGATTTTCCAAGGTGTTGGGAAGCATTTCTCTTTAAGACAACGCTTAAATAACTTTGTAAGTATGGGCGCTAGTTCTGATTGAAGTTTTTTTAGCACTATAATTTGAATGCCGTCAGGGACAGTTGTTTTACTGGAATCAAAGTTTTTGATTAGCTTGGAAACATCACGTACAGATAATTGTATGTTGCATATCGCGTTTTCAGATACACAAGGAAATATTGGGGGTTGGCGACCTTGGTCGAAAAGGTTAGAATAAGCTGCAAAGATCTATGCAGATTTCATATTTATTGTAGTATCTATTCTCCATCGATTATTATATTGTACCCAGCATATTTTAGCCAATATATACTAGTGATTTCAAAAGTAAATAAAAAAAATATGACCTCGGTGCAATCAGCTAGAATCAAAACCAAACCATATAGTTTTTCAACCTCATCCGCCACTGTCTTATCTAAATCCATGTGCATACAAATATTGCAAAATATGACGCTTGCATATTTGCGCATGCTCATAAGTAACATGTTTTTTCGACTAACTCTGACAAGTGTAAATTTATTTTTCCCAGTTAGTTAGCTATTTTTACCGATTAAAAACCAAATCAAATTTGTTTCACAAGGCCAACTCGCTTATATCTTTAGTTTCAAGTCTTTAGACTTAAAACTCAGAGAGGAGTTTTCCAGCACCCGTCCGTACACACAGACATGGCCATGTTTATGCGGATATATATATAGATATAAACACATGCGGGTGTGCTTAAAAATTTTCGTTCTTAATACACAATGTAGAAAATATGTATCAGTAGAGATGAACAATAAATGAAATCATTCATTCAATAAAAATATCAGAATGAATAATTAATGAAAGTTTGTTTTTAAAAGAATAGTCAAATTAGTTAACCTTGAATTCGTATATCAAGAGTGCGTGTATTAAGAAGTGCATTTTAGTCATTTGTAACGATAGCTTTAAATGTCAAATTCGACGAAAAAAATAAATTGATACAATTATTTAATTTAATTAATCTATATGGGATGTCAAAATGAGATATTATACTTTATACATCATTTTTCAGTATATACTTTTATAGTGCTACACAAATGAGTAGAGATAGATAAAAAGTGATATATATATATATAAAGACATATATATATACACACACACACACATATATATATATATATATATATATATATATATATATGGGGGGGTGTTTTATGTCTCAATATGATATTTGAAATTCTAAACTTTAAAGACCTCCAAACATATAAAACTCTAGAAGTGAAGTAGCTAACAATTGTGAACAATTAATAAAATTTACCTTAGAATAAAAATACATAGATGTTATTATTATCATTATTATTATTATTATTAGTAGTAGTAGTAGTAGTAGTAGTAGTAGTAGTAGTAGTAACAATAGTAGTAATAGTCATAGTAGTAGTATTTATGTATTGTAAATAATAATAATAATAATAATAATAATAATAATAATAAAGTGAATATAACTTAAATCAAGTCAACATCTAAAGTATAAACGTAGAACAAAATAATGTGAATAAAAGATTTACACACCATTCATTCGACATATTCATAAAAATCAAAACCAATAAAAAAAATATCAGGTAAAACTCATCAAGAACTTGGTTTGGGAAAAGCCCTGCAATTGATTAATAAAGATATTTGCCCGTGAGAGGAAATATCAGTTTGGTTGGTTAAATACATAAATATATGAAAAAAAAAACACATAGTAATGTAAATTATCTGCATTTTAGTCTGACGAATCACTACGGAGATGAAACGCGGAAGCCATTGTGTATCGCTTAATTCATATTCATAACTTACCACACACACACACACACACACACACATATATATATACATAAAATATATATATATATATATATATATATACTAGCAGAAGATTCATGGGTTTGTGTCAGTCAACTAGTTATAATTAATTAGCGAATCATTAATCGATATTATTTTTACAAATGTTCGTCTCTTAATGTATATTCGAGATATTTATATACTTTATATACACTTTTTATATATACTTTTCTACACACACACACACACACACACACACACACACACACACATATATATATATATATATATATATATATATATATATATATATATAGTAAAATTCCGACATACAACATTACAAATTAAATTAGTAACAAAATACAGTACAGTGTATAATACACAATGATACAATCAAATAACCTTATAAATAACACCATAAGTTGGGGCAAATAACACAACCAGGAGCCGGAAGAATATCGTATTCTCCCAGAGTCGCCGTATCCCGGGGGTTTACTGTATATATATATATATATATATATATATATATATATATATATATATATATATATATAAAGTCAAATTGTGTTTTACGTGACATTTTATACATATATTATTTGAATATATATATATACACACACATATATATATATATATATATATATATATATATATATATATATATATATATCTTATTGTATCAACCCATTTTTTGCAGTCTTGGTTTATGTTAAAACAATATATATATATATATATATATATATATATATATATATATATATATATATATATGTGTGTGTGTGTGGTATTTTTGAAGTCTTGTTGATACAAAAATTATTCAATCGTTGTAAACAGATAAATAATTAAATGAATAATAATAATGCAATAATATTTTTATTTACTTGATTGTAGGCCGTGTATTTCGACTGGAGGTGGTACTTATTCCCAAATATTTCCGAGAGCAGCTCTCATTCTCAATATTAGAAATTTACGTCCACCCATTATGTTTTCGACTTTGGTTTATCTCAAGTGCTCGTTGTGTTTAAACTTTGTTCAGAACGCTGTTTTTATTAAAAATTACGTTTATTATAAAGGAGAATTAATTTAGTTTTAGTTTTTCATATATTTTATTATATAAGGAAAGTAATTATGTGTTTCTGTTTAAATTTTCTGATTTAATCTTAGCGAAACAATTATGTATAGTAATAGGGAGGTAGTTAATTTGCTAATATCTTATAAGTCATATTTTTAAAATTACATTAATTGTTTAATGTAGAATACTGTACCTTTTTGAACTGTTAGAATTAGTACTCTGACCGTTTAAGAAAAGTAATTAGCTTGCTTGTGTTTTTATTAGAAAAATATTGAAGATTTCTGTTTTATTACTAAATTTTGGTTATAATTGTTCGACCAGTATTTATTCTTTTAATCTGAGAGATTTTTGGTCTCTTTCAGTTGCTAGTATTTTTACAGTTATTTTTTTATTGGGGATATGCGTGTAAGACACGTGTTTTTAAAAATACAAAGTATTGGTTGTAATGTGTTATTTGAACCGGAGATGCAACGGTTTGGTTGAACTTCCTATATATGATTCATTGCGTATGGTATATTGAATCTGATATATACTGAATAGGCGCGTTCGCAACGTCTTGTAGTTTTCATGGGGCAGGTAGATAATGAGCACAGTTTGTTCCTAGGTGTTTTGCTTTTAGATAAGTGCTGTCTTAAAGTGACCGGTCTCTGTGTGAGTTATATATCTAGTTCCTATTTGTGAATGGCCTTGCGTATGTCTGTATTTATCGTTTCCTTAAAGTGTGCTATTGCGAGACAGCATGTGTTGGATAGTGCGTGTGGTTGTTTACTGTTAGATGTCTTAATGTGTTGTACATTTTTTGTGGGGTATCCATTTTGCTTGAGGACTTTTTGAAATTTTGTAACGGAGGTGATTATGTCCGTTTCATTCGCGCATCTGATAAGTGTGCGGTTGGTTTCCTTTGTAGCATAACCTATTTTTGCTTGGGTAGGGAATGCTGACTTATAGTTAATGAAAATATCCCGGTAGACGGATTTTTTAAAAATAGAAATTAGTGTTTACTTGCCCTGTTTCGGTGACGTAGTGTGTAAACTCGAGTAGTGATAGGTGCCCAGGTGTGTTTGGGTATTCCATGGTAAATCTAATATGTGGATCTGCATTTTAGAAGATACTGAATATTTTATTAGCTTCCTCAGGAGATGATGTTAGGAGGATAATATCATCTACATATCTCCTGAAGAAGATGCAGTGGTCTTGTTCCAGTCTATTTGCTTCGTGAATATTATTTTATAAGCAAACCGTTACACGACAGAATTAACTTCGCACTTGCAAGTTCGGCATACTTCTTAACATAAATATATATTATAGACGTTTGAAGTCAGACCCAACGCATTGTTACAAAATAAACAAATCTTTATTCTGTTAGAAATTTATGTTAAAGTCCATAAATATATTTCGACGGAAACCGTCATCTTCAGTATATCGTTTTTTTTTCTTTTTGTTTTTGCCATGTTGTTGTTGGAGCAAAGAATTAGCCGTTTGTTGTTTCTACGGTAGTTTTTTAAGTCTCGGAACGGTGCGTTTGTTCACGCAAGATTCACGTTAAGATTAAGATTGTGTTCATTAGAAGCGCCGGTTGAGTTTGAATTAAATAAGATACGTATTATATACGTTTGAAGCCAGACCCAATGCATTGTTACAAAATAAATATATATATATATATATTTGTAGTCGCCGACATACAGTCCTATTTCGTTGTATCACAACTCATCAGTGCCGCTAGACTAGCATCTCTCCCAAGCCAAGGATTGAACCTAGAACCGTCGTGTTGACAGTCGGCAATTCTCCCACTCGACCATGGAATTGACGCCTGTAAATAACTCGTCGGAATGTCTATTTAAATAGACACCCGCCACCACTTTTATAGTGCTCAAATCTCATGTTTGTAAACAAACAAACAACGAGCTTCGCATTTCCAGCCAATTAAGTTGCAGGTAAGATTATTTACGACAGTGCTCTACCCAAAGAGGGGGGATTCTCAGAAGACGTTTACGTCAGATAGCTAATACTTTACTCCCATATCGCATTTAAAGGGGCATAATGCCAGAAGACCACGTGCTTTACTTTTTTTCCTTTTTCTCTCGCGCATATTTCCTAATTTGCATATGCGCATTTTTCGTCCGCTGTTATGTTTAAAAGTTGGTGTATGTTTTTGATGGTGAGGTTAATGCAGTATAGATTGTTATAGATGCATTCTCTGATTAGGTCTACAGCTGAGTGTGCAGGTACTGATGTGAAGAGAGAGAGAGAGAGAGAGAGACAACATCTAGGCTGAACACGTATCTGGTGTGATGAAGATGCTAAGTACGTGATGATTCTAGTCTATGTGTGACGTCTTCAAAGCTGTTAACGTTACCATGATTTGAGTATATGTGATAGATACCAGGATATCTTGTATGATGGTCCTCCTGAGCTTGAAATTATGAGTCTAATTTGTGTAGATGGGCTGTTTTTGTGAATGACTATCGAAGCCGCCAGACGATAAGAAAATATAATCGATATTTTTATTTTTGCTGTTGATAAACTGTACATACTTATTATTTTCTTCTTGTGATAATTAATGTTTATGACGAAAACTTAACTCAGAGTTCGCGCATATTATACATCGTTATTACTTGTGAGTTACTTCAGAGAAGGAAAACCATAACGAACAACCAGTGAGAAAAAGAAAGAGAGAGAGAGAGAGAGAGAGAGAGAGTCGTCAACTTACCACACGAAACGTCATATCAACCTTTTCATCGTAGAAGCAGCTGAGACTACGTTGTTGGACTTTTGTGAGGGTTCGAACCGAACCACCTAGAACTAACATCATGTGTAACTAGTGGCCTGCCGTCAAGTAGCATTGTACATTATATTAATATAGATGGTCACATCTTATGTTGTATTGGTTCCGTTTGACCAGGATATGACCTGTAACTGAGCGGATGCCCGATCTTCTTCGTGTTACATATTAACTGAGGAAGCACGGGTCTTCGCACCATGTAATATTGGTCTGTTACGATTCTTATATTTTCAATATAATTCTTGGTATTCTGTATCGACGCTTATATTTAAAAAAAATCGATATGTAACAATTGTTATGCATGAAGTATTACTTTTGTTAGTCTCTAACGATGCTTATTTTTGAAATAGCCACTTTGTATGTTTGTAAGAACATATTTGATTGAAATAGTATTTTGGCTCTCTCTGACGATGTTTACGTTTTAAATATCAATTATGTTTCTTTTTCTGTAAGGAGGTCTATCTTTGAACTAGCCTGTTTTTATCTGTAATGCTTTTTATCTTTAAAATAATATTTTTGGTTAGTCTGTAAGGATGGTCATGTGTGAAATAGAATGTTTTTGTTCTGTAACGATTTAACTATATTTGAGATAGAGTTTGTGTTTGTCTGTGATGATGTTAGTGCTTGAAATAACTAGTTTTTGTCTAAAACAAGGCTTACACAAACATGACAGAAAAGAATAGACATCCACAGAAAGAGTTGATGCCAAAAGTATATAATTTAAAGGACAAAAGAAAAAAATAAATGGTCACAAATGTAATAGCTAATATTGATTGACATCATTCTTGTTGTTTTTATGCTTTTAGGCATGTCATTGATCAGTTGAGAAAGATCATTTTTAAGAATGCTAAAAGTGCAGGCTTCCTTTTCTTTTTGTTAAGGTTCCGGTCTAATATATCCTAAAGATTAAATTGGCCATAGAAATTTATTAATCCTATTTTGGCTCAACTAATTTTGTGTCGCCCTAGAAGAGTGACAAGAGGCATTGTCTTCCATAATAGGCAATTCACTTGATTCATTTTACCACTTGAAAATATTGGTAGGAGTCTTTAATGCAATATTGAGAAATATTTATTAAAATTGATGTTTTCTTCGAATTCCACGTGATCTGAGCGACCATAATTCCAAATTACACTCCATATCATAATCGAGAAACCCCATGTTTCAGCGTTGGCTGCAGTCTTTGTAAGTCAACCTCTTGCTGAAAGAGCCTCAAGACCCATATTCTTCCACTGTCGGAAAATAATGCAAATAATGACTCATCAAAGACAAGGATCTGTGTCCAAAAGGCATAGGTCTCTCCACTATCTCAGGAATCCAACCTTTTCTGCGCTTTATATAGGCAGGATGAAGCAGAGGTGTCCTTCTCGCAGCTTCACCAAAGTAGCGCAGCTTATGAAGATATCTGATATTTTTTCTGGAACTGAGACTAGCTTGTGCTGCAATGTCAAAAGCTTTGTATCGAGGATCCTTTTCAACATTTTTTGTTACAAGACGAAAAGTTCTTTCAGAGGGTCCGGTACGACATGGATGAGGTCTTGTGCACTCTTTGTCCTTTCTTGTGTATTGTACAATCACTCTATTAACATTAGAAAATAATTATTGAAAGCTTTTTCTGCTATTTTGCGTTGATTAAGACAAACATTTTGTTTACCCACGATTCTTCCTCACAGAAATTCTAATAGGGTTGATGCTCCTTTTGGTTCTTTGCATGCTTCAAATTTCATCACTATTTTTATCTGTAAATATAAATAAGCATATATTAATAATATTTATCTTTAGTCCCGATGGTTCAAGACTTAAGTGCACAGCTCAGGGTTATGTACGGTCTTTGGTGTGGTTTTAAGTGAGAGCCACATCATGTCACCTCACGTATTCGAAGTCAGCTTGAAAGTCAACACATAAGTGTACCTGGATGTGCTGAAGAGTTTGATTATCCCCTGGTGCAATCAGCTGACCGCTGGCCGAACATGGGTGTAGCAGCAGGACTCAGCGGTGGCCCACAAGTTCTAAGACACCCAGGCTTGTCTTCAGAAGGAGGGTTACGAGTTTGTACCGTTTATCCACTGCCCTGCTTCTCCTCCGACATTAACCCGCTGAACTACTTCGTTTGGTCATACGTCGATAACATCACCAACATGACCTCCCACAACACTAAAGCCAGCCTGCTCTCCGCCATCTGTCGAGTATTCGCCAAACTCCAGCCGGCACTTATGAAAATGGCATGCTCCCAGTAACGGACCTGTATTGATGCGATGACTGAGGTTGAAGTCGGCTACATTGAATAGATCAGTTTAATTACATAATGAAGTTACCTGAATTTATTTTTTCAGTAAAATTTTCAAAATAAAACTGAAGTGTTGTTTGTTTAGATCACAAAATGGATCGTTCCACCCTGTAGATAACAAGCCCATGTAGCACCGTTGTATAACGGGGTGTGTGCGTGCATATAACATGTTCCTATGTTTGCGTGTATAAGTTGCAACATGTTCCTATATTTATGTGTATAAGTTGCAACATGTTCCTATATTTACGTGTATAAGTTGCAACATGTTCCTATAATTACGTGTATAAGTTACATGTTCCTATATTTACGTGTATAAGTTGCAACATGGTGCTATATTTACGTGTATAAGTTGCAACATGTTCCTATATTTACGTGTATAAGTTGCAGCATGTTCCTATATTTACGTGTATAAGTTGCAACATGTTTCTATATTTACGTGTATAAGTTGCAACATGGAGCTATATTTACGTGTATAAGTTGCAACATGTTCCTATATTTACGTGTATAAGTTGCAACATGGAGCTATATTTATGTGTATAAGTTGCAACATGTTCCTATATTTACGTGTATAAGTTGCAACATGTTCCTATAATTATGTGTATAAGTTACAACATGTTCCTATATTTACGTGTATAAGTTGGAACATATTCCTATATTTAGCAAATTTTCTTATTCTTTTAAACATTTATGTTAATTAATTCTTCATTAGTTGTTTTTTTATGTTTCTTATTTTTTCTATTAAATTTATCCTTGCGTAATATTTACATAAAAATTTTATAGTACACACAAAAGTCTTTCCATATACATTTATGCATATTTATATTTTTTCTGTAAAAATGTTGCCTACCAAACTCCTCTTTTATTTTGGTCTACTGGCATGAAACCTCATATAGAAAGTATGCAAAACTTTATATTTGTGTTTAACCCGGGGAAAATCGGATCAAAAGTATGAAAATTAAAAAAAGAAAAAAAATGAAATTTGCAGGTGAAGGTCGAAGACAATATCACGAATATGTATGCATAACGTAATAGCTATTGATTCATGTTTTCATCTTTATCCTTGCAGTAAATATGTCTTCAAATTTCAAACGTTAACGACAAAGGAATCAAATCGTAAGCTAAACGTTTTGGTTTCGATTCTTCATGGTGCCGCACGAGTCATTTTTTTTTTTTTTTTACTTTTAAAATCATTACTATATGTTTGGCCCAATATATATAATAATAAATACGAAATATGCATTAATCAAAATATCATATGTAAACGTATTTTACGACCAGACAATAATAATAGTCCACTCTTAAAATATGTGATCTGAAAATTTTCAACAATCCTAAATTTTTATAAAAAATATTACGTGGGTTCTCATATATAATAGAATATAACTTTCAGTGGACACTTCATACAGAGATCACATCACCTAAAAATGAGGTAAAGTGGATCTCGGCCACTCCATATTCAAAGGATCATCACTAATGGCCAAGAATGCTTTACAAGAAATTGGATTTTAACAATGTAGATTTATTCAATTAACGCGGACTCTGACAAAATTATCCCACTCCATACAAGGACTGTAACGACAGCCGTATACCATAATTTCATATCCTTTCTTTGTTTCTTCTTTTATTTCTATGCACCTTAAAAAACGTAATTTTTAATATATTTTCCTTACATATTCTGAATAGCAGAAACATTTCGAATTAGACCTAGTATTTGCTAATGTGATCCTCTGAGGAGTTGAGCCGACATCAAAAATCCATGGGTTAAGAAAAAAAACAAAAAAACTCTTAATTGTATTCTTTGTCGAAACAATACATTTCCGTTTTGGAAAAAAAAATCATTTTTCTGAATGGAATTTAAATAAAAAAACTATAAATTTCATTTGCTCTATTCTCTTTTTGGCTAGGAGTATCTAATATAATATCACCAACTGAAAATATGTTGTAAGACTCGATACTACAGGATTCATAAATATGTTCTCCTATTTGCCTCAGTATTCCGATGTACCAATTTATCTATATATATATATATATATATCTATATATCTATCTATATATATATGTGTGTGTGTGTGTGTGTGTGTGTGTGTGTGTGTGTGTGCGTGTGCGTGTGCGTGTGTGTAAATAAGCCGTGGTGAAGTCAACATTTCTAGGAGAAGCAAATCTCCGATTTAAAAAAAAACATAAAGCGGGAGACCAGTACCCGCATTAAGCAGGTCTGCAGTTTAACTTGTTGCTGGCTATCTTGCTCTTGCTTGTTGCTAGATCTTAACATTTTGAACCGAGAGAGAGACAGCTGTCGTACAAAGCTAAGACTCTGTAACATCATCTGTGTATAGATACTCCCTCAGGCATTTGTCTATAAAAATGGGCCAGTGGCGATGGAAGTCATTTTGGGCTCATGGACTTGAATGTCATTTTCACTACGTTTTGGTTAATGTAACCTCCGACCTTGTTAAGTTGTATTTTGTCGAAATCAGGAATTTGGATATGAACAGAACCTTTATTAACTTCACGGGGGTAGCATGCTCTTGTTCTGTCAGCCATGAGTGGATAGAAGTCATATGTAATTCGTTAGTCGCCCACACTACGAATAGAACCGTCAAATTTCAGGATACAAGTGCTCTAACCACTTCGCCATGAGTCCTTGCAAGCAATATTTGTACGAATTTTGGGAGGCTTAAACCTATTTTATTTTTGATTGTAAATATCACTAGTTATTATTAATTATTATTACTATATAATACTATATGTGTTGCAATACACACACACACACACACACACACACACACACACACACACACACATATATATATATATATATATATATATATATATATATATATATATATATATACACTGTGTCCGTAAAGTTACTATACAGTCTTACAAGTTACTATACAGACACCCTGTAATATATTAAAAGTACAGTAAGATATTGTATTAAAATATTTATTTGTAACAAAAGAAATAAAAAGAAATAACACCTTTATGTTTATAAAAAATCTCAGAAAATACACGATAAATAAAATAAATAGATAAAATAAAACAATAAGACTGTATAGTAACTTTACGTACACCCTGTATATATATATATATATATATATATATATATATATATATATATATATATATATAGATATATATATATAGATATATATTATATTATATTATATTATTATATATGCATTACTCTTATATATTATTGATTAAATAATTCAAAATAATAAAAATGAACCACTGAGGTGTTGCCGGTCTATTTTATCATAGTATTTTCAAGTTAAATTCATTTTTTACAATATTTTTATTTATTAAATTGTTAGGTGAAAATAGAGAACAGTTACAATTCAATGCGGTAAAATCATTTTTCTATTAAGAAATTTAAGCCAGTAAAACTTCCCTGCAAATGTAAGGAGATCCTTCAAATTTGCTACGACATTTTTTTTAAATTTAGGAATCAAGTAAAATTGGAATTTTTACTTAAATATTTCCAAATAAGCAACATTATTTTAATTTTAATTTAATTTATATTAGTATGGAATCGGTTAAAACCTTGATTAGAACTTCACTGATGTCGGTTCATTGCTACAAATTCCGAAAAGGAGCATGTGAGCGAGAAAATCGAGAGTAGAAACAAGGAAACGAAAAGTACACGAGAACGTTTGTCCTTTATAAAAAGTATTAATAAACATTTAATATGATATTTATACTAGCAGGGCTATACGGCGTTGCTCGGGGCCATAAAAATAAACAAAATAAAGTGGTTATTTTAAAATGAAGAAATAAGATAAAGGGTTTCCACTTTTTTAAGGGGAACTAATTATAGAGCGTTTATAGACATCAAAATCACGCGCACAAACAAAACAACAATGATTCATGCATTAAATGAACTTGACCCCGAAGGGAATAATGTCACTTAGTGGCGCTACACTTTAATATTAGTAACCGCTCTTTAATAAAGTAAAGAACTGGATTCTGGAATTTGATAATTATCAGAGTTCAGCCAATCAGAATGGGCGGATTTTGGCGAGGGAAGCTTTATTATTTATGATCGAAAATTGAAGAGATTATGTTAAATCTCTGTATGTATGAGCCAGTTACGGGCAATGTAATCACAGAATCTGTGGAACGTGTACAATTCTTCCACGTGACTAATGGTAACAATGGTAGGACTAAATATTTAGAGATAAAAATAAGGACTCCTTCCTCTAACGATATTGTGTTTATGATGGCGTTGCTCCTAGAATTCAATGCATTATTTTATTATCACGACTGAATGTGTCTTAAATGGTATTCGAAAGATACATGAGATAGTGGTTATTAGCCTAGCCGTATCGAATTTGTATATTGGATGCCGAGAGGAATTCCTGCGATTGCATTATCAATATAGAGATCAATTTATTCTTTTTACTGAGTTAAATTTCTTTTGTTTATATTTTCACATAGAGAAAAAATGAAAAAGTTTGTAAACTGATCTCCTTAGTAAAAATTTTGTAAATCAAACTAAAGATTTAATATTTAATACATACATATTGCCTAGGTCTAAGATTTCTCCTTCACTCACCGAAGACAATAAAGGAGAGAATCCAAAATTCTCAGTGAAAAAAATCATTATTAAAACATTTTTATGAAAATAAAAAAAACTTTTCCATGACAAAAACGGACCCAATATGAAATATGAAAAATATAGTTTCTCTGTTTTTTTTTCGTTTGTTTTAATCAATTTTTCTTTCATTTAAAATCAACTAATAAAGAAAACAGGTTAGGTTGTGTATATTTGTTTGCAAGTGACACGTACGAGAGCAATCAACCGATGTCGATTGGAATGTGTCCCCTTTCAATCTCTTGACTTCCGAGGTCCTTATTCTATACTTCACCCACCATATATATATATATATATATATATATATATATATATATATATATATATATATATATATATATGATTAGTTTTTTTTTTGGGGGGGGGGGAAAGGAATTCTTTTTTTTAAATTACATTTTCACCCCAAACAAGGGACATTGCCACTTTGGTGTAGGGTGTTACTATCAGGGGAAACATCTACTGGGGTACTATGTAGGGATTTGGGCAGCGAGATGTTGGTTCACGTTGCACTTGAACTTATGCATGTCAGTACAGTTGGGGAAGCAGTGACCTGGAATGGAATTCCAAAGTCTAGCAGTTCTGGGGAAGAAACTACTGGAGTAGAAAGATCTTTTACATCTAGGGATCTCTACAGTGTGGGGGTGAGATTTTGCGGCTTGTCGGGTCTGTCGAGGGTGTTAACGTCGTGGGAGCACAAGTGCTTGCAGTTCATCAGAGCATTCACCATTATAATATATGTTCATTTGTTTTCCTGTCGTGCCTGCTATAGAGTGTGGTGTCATCAGCATATATACCCATCTCAGAGGCAATTTTGTCGGGGAGGTCATTTATGAATATCAGGAACAGCAGAGGTCCAAGGATAGATCCCTGGGGCACTCCCGCATTTATATCATATTGTTTAGATGTACGACCGCCGAGGACAACCTGTTTTTTTTTCTTATCTAAGAAGGATTTAATTATGTTAAGTATTCTACCAGTGATACCGTATGATCTAATCTTCCTGAGGAGACCCTCATGCCATACCCTGTCAAAAGCCTTAGATATATCAAAAGCTACCGCTCTGCCCTCTCCCGCTTTGTCCAGTGAATGGTATATGCGTTCAGAGATTACAGTGAGGATGTCTGCCGTGGAACGGGCTTGTCTAAATGCATATTGTTGGTCGGTCAGAAGTTTAGCATCTGTAAGGTGCTGGACTAGAGCATGGTTAATCAAGGTCTCAAATATTTTGGCAAAAAGTGGGAGGAGGCTAATGGGGCGATAATTTAATGGGTCAGTTCTTTCGCCAGAATTCTTGAATACTGGTACCACAGAAGCAGTTTTCCAACAGCCCGGAAAGCAAGATTCATTAAGGCATTTGTTGTAGAGTTTGGAGAGAACTGGGGCTACTTCGGCTGAGCACTTTTTTAATAGCACAGCTGGGATGAGTTCGGGTCCACATGCTTTTGAAGTGTCAAAGTTTTTTTATGATAGCATGCACCTGAGCAGGGGTGATTATTAGATCGTCTAGCGTGGCGTCTGTCCGCATAGGAAATTGAGGTAGGGGGGTGGTTTAGAGGGTCCAAATCCGAAAAATAAGAGCGTATTTATATTTTGTATTTTGTGTACTGAAAGTTGTTAGATGAGATAAGTCATTAGTACCGTCGGTTTCAAGCTCGATAATTAGGACCGTTTTAGATATCCATATCAACCTCACTTCAGCCAATACTCATCTCATGAGTATTGGCTGAAGTGAGGTTGATATGGATATCTAAAACTGTCCTAATTATCGGGTTTGAAACCGACGGTACCAATGACATCTCATCCATCTAACAACTTTCTGTACACAAAATACAATATATATATATATATATATATATATATATATATATATATATATATATATATATCAATAATATGTAGTAATAAATTGTGATATTTACATCTGGAAACAAAAAATAGATTTAGACTCTTTAATAACGCGCAGGAATTATCGACAAGGACCCGTAGCACAATGGATAAAGTACTTGTTGAAATTCAGTTGTAAGAATTACATTCCTGGAGACTAGTAGTTCAATCCTCAATGCGGGTGACCCAAAAATACCATTGCAAATTACTTAAGTCATGTCATGCTACCCCCCCCCCAGTAATTAAATAAGGGCCTCTTTTTTAAATCCATGCAGATTTTCGACATAAAGATTCCCAAGTTCGATATAATATACATGAAGGATGGTGAAGGTTACATGAAATGACACGTTGCGCAAGCAACACTAAAATGAGAACAGTAGTCCAATAAGAACAGTAGTTTAAATAATACGAAATGGGTTGAAATTAAATTTTAAAATACTATTTTTCGTTCTCTTGTAATATAGCTCATATTTAAAATAGCATTTCACTGTCTATAACGTGTATATTCGAAAATGAATTTTCGTTTATCTGTAACAACGTGGATCGTGAAATAGAATTTTCGTTTGTCTCTAACCAAGTTGTGTTAGAAATAGAATTTTCGTTTGTTTTTAATAACGTTCATGTTAGAAATAGAATTTTCGTTTGTTTTTAATGACGTTCATGTTTGAAAGACAATATTTGTCCGTAAAGACGCTTAGACGTTCAGAATACAATCGTAGTTCGTCTGTAACGACGACGCTTCTATTGAAAATACAATTAGTTTTGTCAGTAATGATACTTTTGTAAAAATAGACTTTTCCTTTGGCTGTAACGATGTTTATATTTGAAATTGAATATTCGTTTGCCTGTAACAACGCCGATGTTTCAAATAGCACAATAATTTCGTCTTTGGCGCTTACATTTCATACAGAATTCATTCTCAAAATGCTCAGATTGAATGAACATATCTTGTAAGTAATGGGTTACCTCCCCTTGCCTTTTTTCGTCTTCATTTTCTTTTCTTTTCATTTTCCATTGTTCTTATTTTTATCGTATAAGTTAGATTTTTTTTGTTATTTTTCAGCCGTTGTATTCATAAAGATCCGCCCAAAATAAAATAAACTAAAACGACGCGAGCAACGACTTTTATCTCGCTAATCAACACAAAGACTCTAAATAGAAAGCCAGCCATTACGATCGAAAGGCATGAACAGAGAAATAAAGAAAGGAAAAAAGAATAACAAAACATTTGGGCAGAAACGAAAAAAAAAGGGGGTTTTTTTTGTTTACCCCCTCCCGGAAAAAATCTATAACCGTCCGTAATTTTTTTCTTTTTCTTTATTTGATATTTTATTTATTTAAAAACACTGTTGTATTTTTTAGGTTTATATTATTTAAATATCTCTCTGTAAGTATTTTTATATGGGTATTTTATCTATTTACTAAAATTAAGCGAGATAAAGTTGTTTCGTTTATGGACCCACGTCGCCGTATCATTATATTCAACTCGGAAAATATAAAATACATTTTAAAAATAAGTAGCATGTTTACCAGGAAAGGCCATGGACAAAGCAAAAATAATGTTACAAAATTGGTGTAAAAGTTTTTGGATAATATGCATATACAGCGGCTTAGAAGGAAAATAGCCCCTGACTTCAGTTTTATATAAAAGCTGAAACCGAAATAACTCCTTACTCTGCTTAAGAATTATGAAGCTAAGCCTTTGTAATGAAAGTTTGCTTTGCTCCAAGCAAGAGTTTTTCGTATTGAACGACAAAATACATCTTTTGAACATTTCCATGTAGAACCTTAAATTGACCGCGAATAACGATTTAACGCGCGTGGTAAATTATAGGTCTAACACCTCCACTAATTGATTGGCTCTTTGAAATACATTGAACCATTTAAAAAAAATTTCAGACAACTATATATAGAATTTGGAATATTGTAATTTTGTCAGTCAGTTTCAGGCAACTGCATGACAAATTTGAATATCGCAATTTTTTTAGTTAACTACAGACCACAAAAATTAAAAATGGATTTAGGAATTTAAAGTAGGACGACCCCTGAAGTAAATTTGGTATTATGGTGATTGGGGATTATAGCTGGGAATAGTTTAGACAATTATAAGTAATTTTTTCAGTTAACCTCAGACGACTTCATGACACGTTTCAATTGGCTTGTGCCTAATTTATGTTAAATTATTTTATTTTAATTTTCCGCAATAAATGCAATTTTAAAGTGTAGTATCTTTTAAGTCTTCTGTCAAAAAGGAGATAAAATCCCCCGTGACTCGGAAGATTGAAGGGGAGGAGAATAAATGGTAGAAAAGAAGTTCATCCATTCAGCGCGGATGTAGCAGGGATTGAACTCACTACACGAGTTTGTAGTGTAATTCAGATCTTGTTGATAGCTGAATACTTGATGCTTCGCCAGGGTTATCAATGGTATTCTTTATCCTGACGCCATTACTAGATGGGTTGCTTACCACGGCTTAAGAGAGTCCCATCTACTCCCGAGAGAAGAACAGACCGCGCCACTTCCTCAACCTGGTATTTTATAAGAAGAGAAATAGACGGAGGAAGTACGAGATAGAGGAGAAAAGAAGAGAAAGGCATGATTAAAAGAGGAGTAAAGATAAAACGTTGAATAGAAATGAAATAGGTAGAGAGAAAATAAGACGAGAAGAATCTTTTTAATTTAATTTTTTGTACTGCACTTACTTGAAATTTAATTCGAGTTTCAGAAGAAAGATCAATGGAAAAGAAAATCTGTCTAAATATCGATCAGTCTATTTTATTGTTTCTACCGAAGCCGATAAGGATAACTATTGCAGAAACCAATGTTTACAATATTCCGTTCGAGACAATGCTACCAAAGGATGTACCGGCTTGGTTGGTGTGTTTTTTGTAGTTTTTAATATTTCTGCTGAATACATACAGAGTGACTAAAGAAAAACATTTTTATATAATAGAACGTAGTCGAAAAACTTTTATTATTAATACAAATACAGACCGATTAAATGTTACCCTCTCATTATTTAAATACTAGACATTTTATCCCGTTAAAAACGGCACAAGTTATAGCAGGTTGACATAGAATGAATGTTTTCTGTAAAACTTATAAACTAAACATGGTATTCTAGTTACCAATCTTTATCAATTCATATTAACCTCGTAATGTATATCGCACGGATATCATGATGCTTATTACACTGAAGCATTTCATAACAAAGGTTCATACAATATTTCAGCTAGATCGGCATAGTAGTTTCAAAGAAAGCTTCTCAAGTAAATGTTGCACTGTATTGATTAATACTTATTAATTTAAATTAATGTCTAACTCTGTAATGAACCGATAGTATAAGACTTAATTCCCTACATATTATTAATACAAAGTTTCATACAAAATTTCAGCCAGATCAACTCAGTAGTTTCCGCGGAAATGTGGAACAGACAAACAATAAGGAATATATATATATATATATATATATATATATATATATATATATATATATATATATATATATATATATATAGTCATCCACATACAGTGTTGTTCGCTGTTTAAAATTTAGGAAACATATTTTTGTTCTTACAAGAGAAACAAGTAACGCTACGATTTCTATCTGTGAAGATCGGACAAATCTTTTGTGTCATTAGTCTTCCATAAAAAACACATTTAATTTGTCTCAAATATATTTTTTATTATAAAAGAGAATTGATTATATATATATATATATATATATATATATATATATATATATATATATGTATATACATATAACTACTTCATTTACTCACATAAATTAATATACGAAAGTATAGATTTATGCGTAAACTTTAAGTATTTACTTCAAAAGTGCTCAATATGTATATACATATATATATATATATACACACATATATGTATAAATACACACACACACACACACACACACACACACACATATATATATATATATATGTCTCTGTTACGTCTCGAAAACTAAAGGATACCCTGTAGGGGCAGCTGCGTGTATAATTGCGAGGCAAGGGTTGCGCAATCACAACTACACCTCTCCTGAATCGGCACTGCTTGAGTCCAGTGGCAAGGAGACGTCCAAGATGACTGGAAACAATGCGAGATAAACGGAGAGTATATACAGTACCTGAAAGTCACAAATGGTTACTAGGGACTGCCAAAAGTCACCACAGAATTACCCCACCCTATATGTAAAATGTAAAACGATGTAACTTTATTATAAATTAATATTATCAGTATAACTTTTGTACCATTTAAAGAAGGGCAAAATAAACCTGTAATAATTTTTTTTTTAATTTTTCATCGAACGAAAATAATGAAATTGCGACACGAAAATCGTGTTTACATAATTGGCGCATTAAAATAACGTTCCTATGTAGAACATTCAGTAAAACCGTATTTCATATTTAATATACAAATGTTTATAATATTATTAATCATTAAACTGCGTAAATCTTAAAACCTAACAAAATTATAACAAAGATTAATTAGTAATTGCAGTTTGAAGAAGATAAACAAAGGTTTTAAAAAATCATTAAGTCGTTTCTGCTTTTCCATAGTTCGTATAGTACACAAATCTCACGTCACGGAAACATACGGTCCAATCTTTACACTCATTTGGCAGTCCCAAATGGTCACTCACCTGGTAGTAGACATTCCGAACGTGGAAACATACCCGTATTTAATAAATCTAACAAAAATCAACTAATGGTCAGATTTTCGTGAAAATTTCGATACTTATCCATTTTAGAATGAAATTACACATAAAATGCAGTTTTCGTAAAATATACGAGGGGAAATATTTTTTAGTGCGTGCCCCCCCCATATTTACTTTTTCAAAATTCGAACAAAATATATTTAAATCTATCGACATTTCTATTTATTATGAAACATAAGAGTTCAAATAAGTAAAAAAAATATTCATTTTAAAAATATTTAAATACACGTATTGAACAAAAATTTACCTTGAAGTTGCAATTTAAAAATTGATATAAACTTAATATTATTATGTTTATTTTTAAATAGCGTTTTTTCGAATTAATATATACTATAATCAGTTGAATTGCCAAGAAAAAGAAACTTCGTAAACATTATCTAATTTTTAAAAGATTAAAACGATTAAAATTCCATTATTTCAAAATGTTCCGTTACAAAATAGATTTTTAATTAATTGTTTAATTTTTTTTAAATATTAAGTCTTCATATGAACATGACTCTTGTCAGCAATTTCTCGCCAGATTAAAACCAATTTGAAAATATTGCACAAATATTAAGCATTTTAGCCCCCCTTCATATTTTGTTTGTCTCTTTTTACCGAACAAAATATGGAAGCCCGTAGGTAACCAAAAGAACATTCAGTAAAACCGTATATCATATTTAATATACAAATGTTTATAATATTATTAATCATTAAATTGTGTAAATCTTAAAGCCTAACAACATTATAACAAAGATTAATTATTAATTGCAGTTTGAAGAAGATAAACAAAGATTTTAAAAAATCATTAAGTCGCTTCTGCTTTTCCATAGTTCGTATAGTACACCCAAATCTCACGTCACGGAAACATACGGTCCAATCTTTACAATCATTTGGCAGTCCCTAATGGTCACTCACCTGGTACTGGCCAGGCCCATCGTTGCTAAACTTTGATGATCTGACGGGAACCGGTGTGTAAAATTGATTATGCCGTATATATATATATATATATATATATATATATATATATATATATATATATATATATACTAGCAAAAGTACCCGTCGTTGACTGGGTTCAAAAACAGCCTACAGAAAATGGACTCTGATTTATGATAGGTTATGAAAAGGAAGGGTTGTAAAGAGATAGCTTCGAATTTGGGGGTATCAAAATCAAAGCAAAATATGATGGAAGTAAAAATAAAATAGATAAACCCCATAATTTATTATACCTGTTCACACTGAAACACTTATTACAATATTCTGTTGATCTATATTAAAAAAGACCTTGTTAAACTTTGTAACATATTTCCATTGTATGGAGGTCGGGCGCGAACGGACATCCCATAATTTTATCATACTATATTTCTTCAAACTGAAACATAATTATCAAAGTATACTTACGCAGATAGATATGAAAAGTCTTTATAAAAGTTTGTGCCTATTTCCATTCTATGGAGGCCAGGCGCGAATGCAGACCCCACAATTTTATTATACTTTCCCTATTTAAGTTAAAACATACTTATCAAATTATTCTTATGTACATCTAAATCAAAAACCCATGTAAACGTTGTTTTTAATTTTTAAATGTTTTATTTCCATACTTTGTGGACCAGACGCGTACGCAGACCCCACAATTCTAATGAACCACCGTTCTGCCAGATCAAACATACCCATTCCTGTGTCTCGATACATCTATTATTATATGTGATCAGTTTTCTATAGTATTCAACCATATAGGATCCTATTCGTGACCAGACACACACACACACACACACACACACGTTCAGCTTTATATTATAGATATATAGTCATCTACATACAGTACTGTTTCGCTGTTTCAGTGCGGCTAGAAAGATCTAAAGTCGGAGCTCCTATACGGCTGCTGCTATGTGGGAAGTTAATTAACAATTTTTGACATTGTCCAAATACCTAAGCTCAATTTGTTTACACAAAAGCATCGCTTTGTACGCTAATGGTAATTTGTATATCACTTCCCAATATGCTCAACCTAAGATAGGGACGATAAAAGTCATCCACATACAGTACTGTTTCGCTGTTTCACAGCTCATCAGTGCGACTAGACATGCAACTACGTCAAGCCAGGATCGAAACCCGATCGCCCAAACAAAAGTCGAACCTTCTACCCGTGGCGTTATACGGCTGATGCTATGCGGGCAGTGAAGTAATAATATTTTGACATTATCCAAATACCTAAGCTCAATTTGTTTAAACAAAGGGCATCGCTGTCAATAATTATATATATATATATATATATATATATATATATATATATATATATATATATATATATATATATATATAAAAGATTGTCTGTTGATTAAAAGTAACTTCTAAGGGAGAGTTTCCACAATTTTTTCACGAACTCTGAAAAATTAATCTAAAAAATATGAGAAAGTGTTTCGAAATCTTTTGAATATCACAAGCAGCAGCTGACAAATAAACGAATAAAAAAATATTGTAAAGCTAAAATGATTTTAATATATTTTCCAATATATATTTTTTGGCCCTATCGGTGGGGCATTAGAATACGCGACTGCCCCCCTGCAGAGAGTAAAAGTCCCTCAATGGGGGTCCTGGATATGACCTTAAACTATAACCAGTGGTGAGGCCCCAGCTTGTGGGCTTTGGGGAGTGTGGAGCCACCCTTTAATTACCATTGCTCCCAGGTCCACTAGGTGTGTCAGAAATTTCGTGAAAATAGTTAATAATTCCTCCCATCTTTCCAAGCTTATAACTCCTCGAAAAATGGAATTCAAGCCCTAATTTTTTTTTCAATTACAGGAGCAAGGACCAAGGTTTCATTAAAAAAAAAAAAATAACAACGTGTTTTTTTTTTAAGGTTTTAAACTTCGGACTTTACAGGTAAATTTCTAAAAAACAGTACTTTTTTTGTTTTAAAGTTGAATATATTATTTACTGACCTTTTCTCTTCAATTTGTGATATATAAGACTTTGGTACATAAATTAATTATTTACTTTTTAATAGACATTTCAAAATGGGAGGCGTGAATTATTCGACCTCCTGTCTTTCCAAGCTTATAACTCCTCGAAAAATGTAATTCAAGCCCTAATTATTTTTTCAATTAAAGGAGCAAGGACCAAGGTTCCATTAAAAATCAAAAAAGAAAAAACAAATAACGTGGTTTAAAAAAAAAAGGTTTTAAACTTCAAACTTTACAGGTAAAATTCTAAAAAACACTACGTTTTTTTTGTTTTAAATTTGAATATATTATTCATTGACCTTTTCTCTTCAATGTGTGAGTAAATTAATTATTTACTTTTCGGTGAGTAAATTAATTTTTTACTTTTTAATAGACACTTGTAAATGGGGAGGGGCGTTAATTTTAAAAAAAGTTCGTCTAAAATATTATATTCGGTTTATTGGAAAGAGCATAAAATTTCACATTGACCCTAAAAATATCGTAAAAATAGAATCAATAGAAAAATTTTGATAGATGTTTAAAGTATAAATATTGAAAAATATTGAGTTCGGAAAATTCATTACTGTTTAAAAATATATATATATTTCTATTACTTTTAAAACAATTTAATAGTTTATTTTGGAAGTATAATCCATAAAGAAAATTAACAATATAATTTTAACAGAGAAATTACGAGATGTTTATATTTTATTCGCAGTTTCGTGTTAGGGGTGTCAAAAATTCCTACAAAAATTCTGATACACCTACAGGTCCACTCTGACCGGAGTGGTAATACCTGTTAGGGTCCCAACTATGGGTTGAATAGAAATCAACGTGAAAACAACAAATATATTCTATTAAAAAAATGTTTGTATTCGGCATTAAATAACCCGAAAAGGGTTGATATGCCGTAAAACAAAAACAACTAACCAACCAACCAATATATATTTTTAAGAAAACCGTAGAAATCAGCAACGATTGAAACCCAATGTAAACCATATTTCATTATATCAATTCACTATATTTTATATGTAAAACCTATGAAAGCAATCCCACCTACCCGAATAATTCTGATAAGATTGCGTTTTGGAGGGGGTGTCAAACTATAAGATTCTGTTTTATATTATTTTATTTCAGTTAGAACTATTGCCTTAAATGAATGGCGAAATCGATCAATTATTGGGTTTTGGAGTGAATTTAAAATATCGCATTGGTTTCGTTGTTTATCTCAAATTATGCAGTAATGACATTACATTCTATTTCACTTTTTAGACTTTGGTGCAATTATTTGAAAATTCACCGAGTTTATGAAGAGTAAAAGAAAAAAGATATGTTAATAATTTTTCTTCTTAAAAATACGGTAAAAATTACGAAAAATCAGTTTTATTCTATATTTTTTACTCTTATTATTCGTTATAGGGGTCGAAATTCCCCTTTTATTATAATAATAACTATATATATACATATATATATATATATATATATACATACATACATATATATACATATATATATACATACATGTATATACATATATATACATACATGTATATATATATATATATATATATATATATATATATATATATATATATACAATGTGACCCAAGGAAAACAGGCCCAAACTCGGATTAGGCCCCGTTTTGTCCGAATAAAATTAAACTTTAGTCATAACTAGTTTATATTCAAAACATTACATCAAAACACTAGGGTTTTTGGACTTTTTTTCACCGTTCTACGGCATATGTTCTAGATGGTCTCCATTTAGTTTTGGGTTTTTTTTTGGTCACCCTGTATATATACAGATATATATATATATATATATATATATATATATATATATATATATATATATATAGCTATATATATATGGAGATAGATAGATATACATATACACACACACATATATATATACATATATACATATAGATATACATATATGTACACACATATATATATACACAAACATATATATGCATATATATGCATGTTCTTATACATACAAATATATCCATATATAAATATATACATATATATACATATATATATATATACATATATATACATATATACACACATATACATACATATATACACATATATATGTATATCTATACATATATATATACACGCACACACACATGTACATACACATATACATATATATAGATAGATAGATAGATAGATAGAGAGAGAGAGAAAGAGAGAAAGAGAGAGAGAAAGAGAGAAAGGGAAAGGGGAGGACTGTGTGTGTGAATCAAAAAGTTGATATGTACCTTTCTTGGTGCATTGTTTTTTACCGTTTTCTTTTTTTTTCTCTCTTCCAATCAATTTTATAATTCTATCCTTTTTTTTTATTTAAAAAAATATTATATATTTCTTTCTCCTTTCACAATTTTTTCTCATCCTTTAAAATGCCCATCCCTTGCTTCCCATTTGATAAGATTCCTTCAAACAAACGGACTCCCGCCCATCCCCCGACAATGTCAGCTGCCGCAACAGCCAACTGCCGTTAGACAGGGGTGCTTCATCCACCGTTTTTACTCTTTTTTAAAACAGACTCCTCCCCCACCGAAATGTGATTTCATATTGCCTCTCCTCGCCATCGTTTATCTGTTTCTTTATCCCCATCATTTTTATGCACACCATTCTATTCTAACCCCCATCCTTCGTCAGAACTTTTTATCTTCTCCTATCATATATTTATTGAAAGGTCAAGAAAAGACGCACATGCGTTTATACAAACACACACACACACACACACACACACACACACACACACACACACACACACACACCCTACACATACAATACACCCTACACATACAATACACATACAATACACAGAACACTCGTACACACGCACCGCACCGCACCAATACTACGATTACGTTTAAGAAAAAAATAGTTTTAAAAAACATAACTATAGTAATAATGGTTAGTGTTTATTCAGATTGGTACTGATTACAACATTTCTAAATTAAAGGAAATAAAGAAATGTCTATATTATGTATGGAACAGTCGCAAAATGAAACTGAAACATTCCAAAAATCACGCAATTTGATCAAGTATTGTTTTTTTTTTCAAGAAATATCAAATTTTTCTCTTCTGAATTTTTTAGATGAGGGTTGATTATTCATATTATTTGTATCAATCGAACTGCTGTTTTCATACTTAGTGTGATTTTCACAACGTTTCGGTCGATGTAATCTCCGACCTTCTTCAGGTGTATATTGTCGAACTCGGGAATGTTTCTATCGAACTCGGGAGTTTGAACTGAATTTCCGATTTCCGAGTTCGTCCAAATTCCCGTGTTCGATAAAAACATTCCCGAGTTCGACCAGGTACACCTGAAGAAGGTTGGAGGCTACATAGATCGAAACATTGTGAAAATCACACTCAAGATTAGAACAGTAGTCCGATGAATCCAAATAATACAAATTTTACTGTTTCGATGAGGGTGAAAAAAATTAAATCAACGAATCGGTAGACAAGGACAGAATACTATAATGCAAGTGAAAACTGTCAAAATAATCACTGATTATCTCCCTTTTTATGTTCTATATAGAAATATGACCTCGTGTGTCTTTTATCGGTAAAAAAAACAAAAGAAAACGGCAAATTTATTTTTAGTAAATGAAAAAAAAAATACTTGATAATCTTTTGATGATTTTTGGAATATGCAATCTTCCTTCCGTGAGAAGTAGGGGATGGAGCAATATACAACTTCACATTTGTTTATTACTATAAGTGCTAATCTTAATAAGCACCACCTGGTTGATCATTACTAGAAGTACGTTTAAGGATATGACTATGGCGATTTATAAAGAATAAACGGCACTTCTACACTATTGGGATGAGATTTCGTAGTCGATAAATGTAGATTTCAGATTAAAAAAAAAATAATAGTTTCAACTGTTTTTTTTTTCTTGTCAATTCTAATAATTTACAATGGTAGCTTCCAAATTATGCAGTCGAAATTACCTAAGTATTACTGAATTATTAACGAAAAAAGAACAACTTTAATCGTGTTAGCAGGTGAAAAATTGCCGCCATCTTGTTTGAATCGAAACAGAAAATCGCTAACCTTTTGGACTCTCCTGTGTTTTACGATCATTTTCTTTAAATTCTATTTTTTTTATTTTCTTTAATAAATAATGTTCTACCTGATCGATTTTCGTTTTTTTTTATATGATTATCTTAAAAATATGAGGAATATGTAGATACCATTGTTTTCATGTGAATTTCAGTATTACGATTTTCGAAATCTCGTCACATCTCGAAATCTCGTCAATACTGTAGAAGCGTCGAATAATGCGTAACCCGCAAGCGCTTAAACAGTCACTGTTTTAATATCTAAAAGAAACGTAAACTGATTAACTTTACTGTAAATAGTGACTGTAACTAAAATAATTTAATAATGGCATAACCCAGATTATAGGATTCACAGTCGACATTAAAGATAGGTTAGATTTTTAAAAAAATTATTGGACTTTTCAAACGACTTATCTCATCTTGAATGCTATTCTCACAACGTTTCCGCTGATGTAACCTCCAACCTTCTTCAGGTGCATCTTGTCGAACTCTGAAATCTGTACATAATTTTAAATAAAACCTGGTACTTGTGTTGAATTTGAACCAGACGTAACTTACTGGCTGCTCGGCTTTGTTCGGAACAAGACGTCAACCACCGGCTTTCGCCGAGCGTCGTCGATTATGAAAGCGTATCAACACTACCCAAGGAAAATAATGAAAAAATATTTACCGTATATTATGGCGTGTAAGACGCCCCTTAAAGTTAAACAAATCATCTAAAAAAAAAAAAAAGAAACATATTTTATAAGATACCGGGTGTTGCAATTTCTAGCCTAGGCTAAACAAACACGATTTCATGATTTAACAGTGGTCTTATACAACTGATATATGATAAATTTATTAAAATTTACTCCCATTTTGTACCTCGTTTTATCTGACGGTCGCCTTATACGCCAAAATATACGGTAAATATAATAAAATCACCTGCCCTGTTTTTAAATCTCCGAAACAGCTACATGGTAAGAGGCTGATGATCCCCGTTTTCTATTACAACATTTTAGTTAAGGTTTTCTCTTTTCATCCTTATGTAGTTAAATTTTGTTTAAATATTCGATACTTTTGCGAAATCGGCTTATGCAAGTGCTAAGTCTGTGTCTATTTAACAATTTTTTAAAGGCCTTTTTTTTCATCCATAGATAAATGAATTCTCTTTGGTCATTATCAACATTTTAGAAGTCGGATTATGTAGGTGCTTAGTCTGCGATAGGTTAATTTTTTTTTTCCTTCCGGGAATCTAAACTGCATTCTTTATTTTTATTTTTGCATTTTTTTATTCAAAGCTTCTTTCGACTATATATATATATATATATATATATATATATATATATATATATATATATATATATATGTATGTATATATATATATATATTTATATATATACTCGGGTTTTTTTTATATTCAAAAGTAATGGACTAATGAATTCAACGAGGTTGTTAGATAGTGCTCAATAAAAAGAGCTGATAATACTTGTTTATTGTTATATAAACATGCTCACATCCCGCTGCTACAAATAGCCACTTGTTTCAATCAAACAACAGATATCATCAGGCAGCGACTTGACTATTCAAAAGTTCAATGAATAATGGTTATTCATTGAACTTTTGAATAGTCAAGTCGCTGCCTGATGATATCTGTTGTTTGATTGAAACAAGTGGCTATTTGTAGCAGCGGGATGTGAGCATGTTTATATAACAATAAACAAGTATTATTTATATATATATATATATATACATACATATATATGCATATATATATACATATATATACATATATATACACACACACACACATATATATATATATATATATATATATATATATATATATATATATATATATATATATATATACTATCCGTGACCCATTCGGTCAGTATGTTCTATTAGCTATGAAATTCATGTATGAGCGTGACACTTGTGACGTAAAGAAAATAGTTTTTTTTTTACATAATAGAAACATTTCTATAAAAGTATATTAAAACGAAAAATCACGAACGGATCACTCAAACATGAAACAAAAATCCTCCCTATTTGTGTAAAGTTATCAATTTTTCGAACAATCGCTCAAAAATTGAAAATTAAACATGATTTTCTTACGAATCGAACGCCGACAAAAGTCATTTAGCAGCAAAAACACACATGAATTTACCGATGAGAAATATAAGAATGAAAACCCCATACTGGAATTTTTCAACCAAGTTATAAAAACTTAAAATCTAAAAAAAAAAAAAAAAAATTAATAAAACCTGAAGCAAAAAAAAAATAAAACCTAAACAAATAAAATAAAATAAAACAAATATTGAAACAGACTAGTAAATGTGTCAACAAATTCACCGTTCTCACACAACTATTTTGTATCTAGAAATGTAAACAAAAAATAAAAAAAGAAGGAAAGAAAAGGGACAGGTAGAGAGTAGTAGTAGTAGTAGTAGTAGTAGTAGTAGTAGTAGTAGTAGTCTTGGCTTTACTACAATTGTTCTTATGTTTGTCAACGGGTTAAAATTGTTTCGTTGTAAGAAAATAGCGACAGTATAGTTGTAATAAAGAATAGTTGCAAAACACCCCCACTCTCCCCATGTTAAATAATAATTTCGAAATAATAACGTTAATATTTCAGTGCGCAAGTAAAAATCTGCAAATGAAGCGATTTTTGTTTATTTGTTTACATTGTTATGGGTTAATATTTATGCGCGCATGCGCAACCGGATGTCGTGAATCGGAAAGTGGGTTACATAACTCGTTACAAGGTTATTTGAGCTTTATAATTATATATATATATATACATATATACATATATATATATATATATATATATATATATATATATATATATATATATATATAAAATACCCTTCACCGGACTATCCATTCATGTGAAATCTTTTTATCATTTTTCTTTTACCTCCTATTCCCCTTACCTCACCCTTTTTTCAACCAAGTAAGATCTGTGACTTACTTGTAGTTTCATTAAATACTTTTATATGCAAAATCCGATCCTGCATTTTGCTTATTCCTGCTCTCTGATGAGAAGGAGAGTATTTCTTCGAAACTCCGCGGATTAAGGACTATCCACTTATCTTGTGCTTTCTTTTTTTTAAATTAAATATGTTTTTAACTCTTTTTCAAGATGTCTTTTAACATGTTTTATTAATCATTTGTTCATATATATATATATATATATATATATATATATATATATGCTTTTTTAACATGAAAATAAAAGAAAACGACTTAGCGTAACAGTTCCTGATTTATTCTTGTAGTAAGCGGAGCTATCCAGGCATAAGGTTAAAAAATAACCCAAAATTCAAATAAAAAGCTGAATTCCTATTATTTAAGCGCAATCAATGTTTAAGGTATATTAAATTGCTTAAAATTTCTTTTAAATATTGCACTTGTTTTACCAAAAATAGTTCATAAATTAGTAGGTAAACCAAATCAAAGTATTAATGATTAAGTTTCCTTACCGATTTTTCTTTAAAATACGTCACTTCATTAATAAGAAAAAAATCACCATTATTCATAATAATGTATCTCTATTTTTAAAATTATAATATAAAGTATGCATATATGTTTAGAGAGTATATCTCCACGATGAAATCTTTATAATATAAAGTATGTATATATGTTTAGAGAGTATATGTCCATGATGAAATCTTTATAATATAAAGTGTGTGTATATGTTTAAGAGTATATGTCCACGGTGAAATCTTTATAATATAAAGTATGTATATATGTTTAGAGAGTATATCTCCACGATGAAATCTTTATAATATAAAGTATGTATATATGTTTAGAGAGTATATGTCCATGATGAAATATTTATAATATAAAGTATGTATATATGTTTAGAGAGTATATGTCCACGATGAAATCTTTATAATATAAAGTATGTATATATGTTTAGAGAGTATATGTCCACGATGAAATCTTTATAATATAAACGATGTATAAATGTTTAGAGAGTATATGTTCACGATGAAATCTTTATAATATAAACTATGTATAAATGTTTAGAGAGTATATGTTCACAATGAAATCTTTATAATATAAACTATGTATAAATGTTTAGAGAGTATATGTTCACAATGAAATCTTTATAATATAAGTATGTATATATGTTTAGAGAGTATATTTTCACGATGAAATCTTTATAATATAAAGTATGTATATATGTTTAAGAGTATATGTTCACGATGAAATCTTTATAATATAAAGTATGTATAAATGTTTAGAGAGTATATGTTCACAATGAAATCTTTATAATATAAACTATGTATAAATGTTTAGAGAGTATATTTTCACGATGAAATCTTTATAATATAAAGTATGTATATATGTTTAAGAGTATATGTTCACGATGAAATCTTTATAATATAAAGTATGTATATATGTTTAAGAGTATATGTTCACGATGAAATCTTTATAATATAAAGTATGTATATATGTTTAGAGAGTATATTTTCACGATGAAATCTTTATAATATAAAGTATGTATATATGTTTAGAGAGTATATGTCCACGATGAAATCTTTATAATATAAAGTATGTATATATGTTTAGAGAGTATATGTCCACGATGGAATCTTTATAATATAAAGTATGTATATATGTTCAGAGAGTATATGTCCACGATGAAATCTTTATAATATAAAGTATGTATATATGTTTAGAGAGTATATGTCCACGATGAAATCTTTATAATATAAAGTATGTATATATGTTTAGAGAGTATATGTCCACGATGGAATCTTTATAATATAAAGTATGTATATATGTTCAGAGAGTATATGTCCACGATGAAATCTTTATAATATAAAGTATGTATATATGTTTAGAGAGTATATGTCCACGATGAAATCTTTATAATATAAAGTATGTATATATGTTCAGAGAGTATATGTCCACGATGAAATCTTTATAATATAAAGTATGTATATATGTTTAGAGAGTATATGTTCACGATTAAATCTTTATAATATAAAGTATGTATATATGTTCAGAGAGTATATGTCCACGATGAAATCTTTATAATATAAAGTATGTATATATGTTTAGAGAGTATATGTCCACGATGAAATCTGAAACCAATTAACAAATCGTCATGGTATTTTAGAACACATCTGCTAGCATACGGAACTGTAATATTGCCTACATTTAATTCAGTTTCGTGCAAACAGCGTAAATGAGTATGGAAGCCTTTTTCATACAAAGTCAAATGTTTGATTTCTATAAGATTTTAACAATAGGTGTTAGATATTAATCATTAATTATTCCGGGAATGTATTTGAAGTCTATCACAATGCTAGCAATGTCGTCGCTCTTGAGGAAGAAAAACAAAACAAAAAAAAAGAACAGTTCAGTATATTATTGCTATACATCTTATAGTATGACTGATTAATTTTTTATGATTTCAAGTTCCAATGAACAGCTACAGTAGAAATTGGAATACATCCCACTAAAGCCTGACTGTCACAGCTGGTGAATTTCAAAAGGTCAATCTAGACGTGAAACACTTTAAAAGGACGATATACAATAAATTTATGTTTTAAACTTGGATAAAATTCTAAAGAAACGTATAGAATGCTTCAGATTGCTTTTGGACCATCTTGCATGCGTCAGTTTTTGAATGGCATAAGAGATTCAAGGAAGGCACATAGTGTGTGAGAGATGATGAGTGGTGTGAGCGGAGGAACGAAGTCAGAACAGTAGATTTGATTAGGTAAATAAGGAATTTTATGGAAAAGGACAGTCGTGTGTCTCTAGAGAAAAGAAGTGCACAGTTTGCAATTCGTGTGGCAATTGTACACCTGTACACATAATTATGTTCGAGTAATTGAAGTTGAGGAGGATTTGCTTAAATACACGTCCACAACTTTATCATTATAACATACTATTTGACAATGGTGGGTATTAAAACAGTTCTTCACCCTCCCTATAGTCCAAATCATGCTCTCGTGACTTTTGGTTATTTCCCAAGCTCATGGAAAACCTAAGAGGCTGTCGTTATGAAACAATTGAAGAGATGAAAGAGGTCCACTAACCAAAATATTGGGAAACCAATTATAAGTCAATATTATCATCATAACTTTGACAGAAGCCAAAATTAAACCGATAATTAGATTTTAAAAAAAAAACATTTTTCAGCGTACGAAAATAATGAAAACGCTTGACTAAAATCGGGTTAACATTATCGACGCCATAAAAAACATTCTTATATATGTGTCATTTCTCATGCATTGATATATCAGGGTTTAATAAATATAGCAACAATCAACTAATGGTTTTCATGCAATTTTCTACAATTATTTGCTTTTGAATTAATTTATGTTTAAAACGCAGGTTTCGTTAAAATATAAAGTGCTCCCCACTTTATTTAATTTTACGAAATCTAAACAAAGTATATCAGAATTAAGCAAAATTTCAACAAAGCTGAAAAATCAAGAATATTAAATATTATTTTTTATGTATAAAGAACATATTCCTTTGTTATTTACTTTGGATTCGTAAATAGAAAATCAAAATCATATAAATTCATAAAAAGTTATTTCTCATTAATATGAAATATAATCCGTTGAACAGCAAAGGAGAAGAAACATTCTCATAAATAATTGAATTTTTTAAAGATCTAAATGAGTGCAATTCGATAATTCTTTGCGATAAAATTTAAACAGAACTTAGAGTATGGTTTATAATTTAAAAACAGATTATGTTAATATAATACAAAAATGATTATCGTCATCTATAAAATAATGAAATCAACAATTACAAAATATGTAATTGTAAAATTAAATAAATTTAACACTTATGCCTTAAGTTTTGAACAACTTAAAAAAACCCTAAAGATCGAACAACAACGGAAAACTGTTTTATGTGTTAGCTATAAGGTAAAATTTAATACGTTAGTTGTTTGAATTCCCATATTTATTATATAAGATAAAATATGAGCTCATCTGATGAATGAATCCATGTATATTTTGAAATAATTAATTGGTATTTTTTAATAAATTTGATATTTTTGTAAATATAAATCATTTCTCTCATGCTTTACTAAGTAACTCATATGATTCCCAGAATGTCAATTTCATTTTAAGATTGTTTACGCTTAAGTGGTATATCTGAACCATTTTGATAAAAAATTGGAATACAGAATCTAGGCATATACTTTATGAGCATTATATCTTAATTTTAACCTTCTCTCTCTCCCCCTCTCTCTCTCTCTCTCTCTCTCTCTCTCATCTACTTCATATACATGGCTGAACAAGCAAAAACTAGTCAAAATTTAAAACTTAAAAATTGAAAATCCCCCTCCTCTCCTTACCCATCTCTTTTTCGTTACCATCCTTTCTCCCTATATCCATATATCTCCACCCACGTTTACATGAATCTGCTACCCCCCAAACACAATACAATCTAATGCATATTAACCTTCAAAACAGAAATATTGTCGATACTCGTCCCGCTCCCCCTTATTATCTCCTACCCCCTGTTTTTTTTTATTTCTCGTATTTCTTCTATAACACTTCTTCCAAATACTAAAACAATTTCTGTAAGGTCTGACGATGCTGTTAGATCGTAAGCATGGTCCAACATACGAAACATATGTAACCAAACAGATAAAACGGTAATAAAAAAATAAAACACATATTTGCTCTGCAGTAGTAATGAGTACTCTCTTCAGGTTTTTACTAATTACCAGTTTTACCATATATATATATATATATATATATATATATATATATATATATATATGTGTGTGTGTGTAATATTTATATTTATATAATATATAAATATATATATATATATATATATATATATATATATACAGGGTGACCCCCCGCCCCCCAAAAAAAACAGACGGCATTCAATTGTTTTTCTGAGTATTTTACAGTCAACAGAGAAAAAAAGGCCAAAGACCCTAGTGTTTTGATGTGGTGTTTTGAATATAATAAACTAGTTATGACCAAAGTTTTGTTTCATTCGGACAAAACACTAAGAAACGGGGCCTAATTAGAGTTGGTGCCCGTTTTGGGGGGAGGGCACCCTATATATATATATATATATATATATATATATATATATATATATATATATATATATATATATATATATATATATAGTAAAATGTGAATATGTTTAAGGACGCTTCTCAACGTATATTTTCAACGAATTTTTAATCTACGCACATGAAATTTGGTATAAAGAGTATTCAAAATTGGGAACATTTTGTTAATCGTTTTTTCATCCAAAAACAATTGCTAAATGGTCAAAATTGAACATTTAGTAGGTGAGAATCATTGAATTTTTATCTGTTTGTCAATTGTTTCATGAATGCGCTTGCGTGAATCGTTCAGATGACAGATTACTTATCTTAAGAATAAGTAAGTTTGAAAACACTTTTTAAGCTTTTGTTAAACTTGTCTAATGGTTATCGTACTAAACTCACTGTCGTTAGGTTTGGGTTTCGATCTCAGCTTGAGTATGTTTTATACTTACCAGCAGTGAATTGTTTAGAAACAAACACATAATACGCGCATGCACATGTCTTTGTTTCTTTCCTTTTTTACTGCTTCTTTTTAAAAAGGAATTGAACGTTACGTATTTCTGTTCATAATAAATAAGAATCCTGCATGAATTAAAATATTATATTTATGCGTATTTCACGACCGGGCAACGTCGGTCAATCCGCTCCTCATCAACGATTACTCACTGTTAATAATCGGTGATGTTTCCTGAATTCTGGGTGACAACGTCTCCCCAAATTTCCAGTAGTCTCCACTTAATCTTTGCAAATAAAGTTGCGTTATCGCAACAGCTGTTTTCATTGATTTCTCGCTGGCAATAACCATTGTTTTGTCTTTTTTTCACTGGAATTAAGCTGACAACTCTTCTCACCAAGAACCCAGTCCCCTTCGCACTCATTCAGTGAAGGTCTATTCGGGACTTCCTTGCGATCTTTTCATCTTCCTCAACCGATCATCATCATCATCATCATCATCATCATCATCATCATCATCATCATCATCATCATCATTGGCTCAAAATGGACTCTCACACAGGTCATCAAAGATCTCATTGAATACGGCCTGTGGTGTTCTGTGGAAGCTGAGTGACAACCAGTCTCCCCAGATTTTCCATTACTCTCCACCTCTTTCGATACAACTTGCAAATAAATTTGCATTATCGCAACAGCTGCTTGCCATTAATTGCTCGCTGTCAGTGTGCATTGGTCTTTACTTGAATTTGAGTGGCAATAAGGCTCCCAGTTCTCTTCGCACTCATACAGTGGAGGTCTGATCAGTGCTCACTCCGCTGTCTTTCCTTCTTTCTTGATTACTTGGTTATTTGGTATCACTCTTTTTTTTGGGGGGGGAGACAATGGTGTGGTAATGGGGGAGGGGTGGGATTAGAGAATTTATAGGTATGCAGCTTCAATGGTTTGGTTCCATATAGCGCTTCATGTTTTTTTCTCTGTAGCAGTTTGTCTGGTCTACGCTTGTGGTCCGTGTGTGTTAGTCGCCACATTCAAGGATATTCCTTAATATTTCAGATTATTATTATTATTATTATTATTATTATTATTATTATTATTATTATTATTTTCGTACCTGAAACTCCTGATATCTAAGTGGCAGTAGTGCTTGTAAACGTCTCGATAAACTTCTTAGAAACGCGTTCAAAATGTTTCTATTTAAAGCACAAGTAAACCATGGTACTTGATTTTTCTATTTAAAACTTTAAGTGAATTTATTATTTAGAAATAAAAATAATTTCACATAATAAACAGTTGGTTCTCTAATATGTAATATAGACTACAATGAATTGTGGACCAACTCACTACGATGAGGCATGTGTTGCTTCCCCTCAATGCACGGCAAATGGCTCCTGAACAGAGCAGGCTATCGATTGACTTGATTGACGAATGAGCAATTTCACTAATATCGATGACAATATTAGAAGTATTGAAGTGTGGAAGAGTCATCGATCCTCATTCAATCCTAAGCGACGTCTGGTTTCACTGATAGTATATATATATATATATATATATATATATATATATATATATATATATATATATATATATATATATATACTTCATTTATTTACATAAAATAAATATACGAAAGTATAAATTTATGCGTAAACTTTAAGTATTTACTTCAAAAGTGCTCAATACGTAGGTAGATCTAGTTAGTAAGTTATAAAATATATATGGCGATTAAACTACACTGAATATTCCCTGTTTCATCCGCTGTTCAGTGTAGCCTGATCGCCATATATATTTTATAACTTACTATATATATATATATATATATATATATATATATATATATATATATATAAGTAATCGATTATTTATTTAAATTAAAAATACAATAAAGTATTAAACCATTCTTAGTATCCAACTATCCCCTAGCATTTCTTTTTATCTTGATGATTTAAATCCGTTAATTTCAGACTCTTACCTCTACCAAGGACGCTTACCTTTTACCAAATGGGTAGTGGGATAACCCTACTGCCAAAGGAAAAAAGAACGCTCTTCCTTTTCTCTTCTAGTCTGTGGGAGAGCCTTGGGCAAGACCGTGATTCTTCTTTCTTTTTTTTTACTGTTACCCTATAACTTACCAGAGGTTTAAATCAGGTTAAGCTCTAGTAACATTCAACTTCTTTTTAAAATATTTGTGATGCTTTAAAAATAAGAATCAAGCTACTTTTTCAGTATATCTGACTTTACGTTTCGTGAACAAATATATCAAAACTAAACCATGCAGCCGGTTAAAAAATAACAGGCAAATGTAATAACCTGTTTACTTACTATGAGTGCTTTATGCAGAATTGATGTTTAAATATGTGTTAATTTTTGCAGTAAATATACATCCATAAAAACCGCAATTTATTCCTAACTGTGCATCGCACGAATATCATAACACGTAGTTCGTTACACTGTTTTATAACAAGGCGTCATACAATATATCAGCCAGATCAGTCCAGTAGTTTTCATTTAAAAAATGGAACAGACAGTCAGACTCAGACATATATACGTTACTCATATACTCATTTGACGATTTTTTAAAAGTATGACATAGATTTTAAATAGATTTAAACAAAAAGAAAATAATGGTATAACCCTGGTTTAAACAATTATGAGCATGAACAATAAAGCAAATATAACGAGCAATAAAGCAATCAAAATTAAGATTAAAGCAATTATAATGAACTGCGAAGCAATTATAATGAACTATAAAGCATTTATAATGAAATATGAAGCATTATGATGAACGATAACGCAATTATAATGAACTATAAATAATTATAATGAACTATAAAGCAATTATTACGAACTATAAAGCATTATAATAAACTATAAATCAATTATAATGAAATATAAAGAAATTATAACGAAGTATAAAAACAATTATAATGAACTTTAAAGAAATTATAATGAACTATAAAACATTATAATGTACTATGAAACAATTATAATGAGCTATAAAGCAATTATAATGAAATATAACACATTAAAATTAACTATGAAGTAATTATAATGAACCATAAATCAATTATAATTAACTATGAAGTTATTATAATGAAATATAAAGCAATTATTATGGACTATAACGCAATTGCAATAAACTATGAACAATTATTATGAACTATAAAGCAATTATTATGAAATATGAAGCAATTATTATGAACCATAAAGCATTATAATGAAATATGAAGCAATTACAATGAACGATGAAGCAATTATAATTAACTATCAAGCAATTATAATGGACTATAACGCAATTATTATGGACTATATAGCAATTATAATGAAC
>NC_136511.1:48933822-48938822 GCF_053919585.1 Euprymna scolopes | reverse complement strand
GCAAGAACTGGATGATGCCACTGCCATATTCATTTTTGAACCGAGTACTTTTAGATCCGTTCAGATTTGTCATCAAGGATTATTAACATCAATGGTGTTAGGATATATAGATATATATATATATATATATATATATATATATATATATATATATATATATATATATATATATAGAGAGAGAGAGAGAGAGAGAGAGAGAGAGAGAGAGAGAACTAACATGATATTATATTAACTAGGACCCATGGAAATTCTACGGGATGAGAAATTCATTTAATCAACAAATATATTTTGCTAGAACTGATATTTTTCTGGATAGTACAAAACATTCCTTTTTTGGGGGGGGGCGGGGGGAGAAAAAATATATAAACATCGTGAATCGTTCTAGAGTCCATAGGGAATGAACTCACACGTAGATACACGCATACTAAGTGGCTTAGTAGAGTCCATAGGGAACTATATATATATATATATATATATATATATATATATATATATATATATATACATATATATATATATAGTGTAGTCCATAGAGAATATATATATATATATATATATATATATATATATATAGTGTAGTCCATAGAGAATATATATATATATATATATATATATATATATATATATATATATATATATATATATATATATATATAAGCCATTTAGTATGAGTGTGTCTACATGTGAGTTCTTCCCTATGGACTCCACAACGGCTCACGATGTTTTCAATTGAAAACACATGTACCTTATTTTCCTGGAAGTGTTCTTGCATAGGTTTTGTATCGGAATACCTCCGATAAGTATCGAAAATCGATAATCGATAAAGTCCCATTAATACAGGAACAGTCCAATTTGGACCAAACTTAACACCTTTATACAACCTAGCACCACACGTGCATCTAAGAAAGTTCATCACCAAATAAGAAGAAGGGGCATGTGTATTAAATCAACAGTAGGTTCTTTAATAAGAGTTCAAAACGATTCTATTTAGAGCACAAGTCATCCCTGTTACTTGACATTTCTATTTAAAACTTTAAGTGAAGTTATTATTTAGAAATAATAATAATTTCATAAAATAAACAATTGGTTCTCTAATATGTTATGTAGACCTCAATGAATTGTGGACCAAGTCACTACGATGAGGCATGTGTTGCTTCCCCTCGGTGCACCGGAAATGGTTCCTGTTTAGAGAAGGCAATCGATTGATTTGATTGACGAATGAGCTATTTCACTAATATCGATGACAATATTAGAAGTATTGAAGTGTGGAAGAGTCATCGATCCTCATTCAATCCTGATCAATGTCTGGTCTCCCTGGTAGTAATATATATATATATATATATATATATATATATATATATATATATGTGTGTGTGTGTGTGTGTGTGTGTGTGTGTGTGTGTGTGTGTGTGTGTATAATCGCTTATTTATTGAAATTAAAAAATACAATAATGTCTTAAACAATTTTTTAAATATCACATTGAAGAACTAATTTAATTTCAAAATAAAATTCACCAGAATACAAGTCAGCCATTTTAATCTTGCTAAAAACAAAAAAATGAATTACCTCGCAAGCCTTCGAAATTAGAAAGTAGTTTGGAAGCTTTTAAAATTAAACTTTCAGAATTTAAATAAATCATTGATAAAATAAGAACGACATAGTTTTATTTTTTTTTTTTAAGTCGAAACGAAAATGAAAGTAAAATTACACACTGGCAACACCGAATAGATACAGCCAGTCAAAAGATTTTTTTTTTGTTAACTACAAAGGTATCGCAATTTCTTTTTTATTTTTATATATATTTTTTTAATTATTCTGTCTATATAAGAATTACGCCTGGTTCGGCTACGTAGACGAGTTGTAAAACGACGAAACCCGAGTCCGTGGATAATTATATATTTAACATTCCGAAAGCAACGTTTGTTTCTGATTACTACCCTTGTATGGATCACAATACCATATGGCTTATTCTCTGCTGACTATAACATCGTGGTCTTCAAATTCAACGTAAACAATTTCTTATTGAGTCGTCCAATAAAACAATACATTTATACCAAATTTCCTCCATTAGCGATTATCATATATATATTTATACATATATATATATATATATATATATATATATATATATATATATATACATACACGGGTTCTACTCTCTCTCTCTCTCTATATATATATATATATTTATATATATAGAGAGAGATAGAAAGAGAGAGAGAAAGAGAGAGATTCTAAGGGGATTAGAACAACAGTCTTAAAAGCAAAGTATTTTTTAATGCATTAGTAAATTCATTAATACAAGTCAAATAAAATAAAACACGTTATAATGTAGATATATAATAAGCTCGATAGGCATATATATCCTAGAGCTATTTCAATATTGAGTAAGATTATTGATAATTTGTAATTAAAATTAAAAATTAAAAATCGGTTTCATAAGGAAGAACAAACAAAATCAATAAATTGTACGATTGATGATGATACTTACGACTTTTAGAAAGCGAACCATTAAAATATACATCTGCCTTATTTATTTTTGGTGTCTTTAAAAAGCACCCACCCAATATTTTTGCTGATAAGGAGACTTTGTTTCAAAAAACAATGTGATAAAATTATTGCCCAAAACATTCTCAATAAAAAAAATCGTTTCCGAAACGATCGTACATTTTATTGAGTTTCTTTGTCCTTCCTTATGAAACCGATTTTTGATTTTTAATTATAAATTATCAATCATCTTACTCAATCTCTCTCTCTCGATAATATATATATATATGTATATATATATATATATATATATATATATATATATATATATATATATATATATATATATATATACAGTAGAACCACGGGATACTTTAGTCCTAGGATACGGTTTTTTCAGCTTACCATGTAGAAAAGGATGTTTTTTGTTCACCCCTGGTTTCTTATTTACCCCGCCTTACGGCGTTGTTATTATTTAATGCCGTGTCTCGGGGTGCTACTGTATAAGTATAAAAACTAGCAAAATAATCGATCGTAAGGTAAACAGGCTAATATTAATTATTTATCAAAATGCTAAATTATTGTATCTGTATCTTGATTTCGTCTGATTGGTTATCCAAGAGTTGGTTAACATTTTCTGTACTTGCAGAATTAATCCGAATTCCAGGATGCTCAGACTTCGGAAAACGTGTATCTCCATCATAATGCACTGCATCTAAATATATCCATTTATATAATATGTTAAAAAAAAAAAGAGTAATTTATTCGTATAATTCATAAGGTTCTTATATCATACGACACAATTATATAAATATAAAAAATGAGTTCAAATGAAAATAAAAGCTTAATTCCGCATCCGACAATACTTTAAAATCATATAATTCAAATATTATCATGTCATAGGGCAGTAACATGCAAATATATATATATATATATATATATATATATATATTATTTTTAAAATATAATTATCCACTGACACAGGTTTCGTCGTCTACGACTCATCAGAGTGGTTAAATCTAGCGAGGTAAAAATGCACTTTCATATAAATAATTGACTCCATTCCAAAAGTATCGCTAACAAAAGAAAGAAAGAAACATATATATATATATATATATATATATATATATATATATATATATATATATGATATATGTATATATATTCATATATGTGTATGTATGTATAAATATGAATGTATGTATATATAAGTATATATATAAATGTATATATTTATATATGTATATATATATGTATATATATATGTATATTTCCATATATCATGTTTGTATATATATAAATTATACTTTGAATATAACTTTTATATTACGAAAGGTGGAATAATAGCTCAATTATGTAGGACTAGAACAGTAATAAAATAAACCACGAAACAAATTTTCAAAATTATCTAAAACTATTTTTATCCAAATAGAACTGTTTGCGGTTGGCCTTAAAATTGTATGCGAAAAAAATTTATTTTACTGAATTTCTGAAATTATATATATATATATATATATATATATATATATATATATATATATATATATATATATATATAAGTTTGCCCTAAAGTAGGGATACCTCCTGTCAAATTAGGATACTTTTTATTTGTCTAACCACATTTTAATGTTGAATGTTACTCTGAAAAATTATGTGGAATATACGATCAAATATCTAACACGGAAATACATTTAAGGTTCTAACAATTTAAACTAAAATAGTCCTAAAGGACGTGTAGCGTAATGGATAAAGAACGTATCCGCAATGATAAAATTGCAAAGTTCTTTTCGCTTTCAAGTAACATAGTTCTGGATGTTGAACGTTTAATGATTAGTAAGGTTTATCCTAGAAACACCATTACGAATTATGACTTCTATGGCCTCATGACAGCATTTAATCTGTCAGACTGTAGACAAATATTACACAAGGTTGGAAAATTAGAAAAAAATCAAGTTGGCTTTTATAAAGAAAAAGCACTACAGCCTTTTAAACACTACCTGCGCAGCCCGATCGACATTCCCCTATCAGAGCGCTACATGTAGCAAACAATAAATATGTAAAACTTTAAAGTCGCAAGGTATGGGATGGGTGGTCACTTAAGACTACCCAGTACAAATACTTCAGCCCGACAGATAAAAGGCCTTCGAAATGGCCCTTTTTAATCCAGATTGATAACTTCAATTGGAACAGGACTGGCAGGTCTGCCATCGCCACGGAAGCCATATGAATGGTGCCGGCTGACGGTACAAGCATATGCTACTCAAGTGGAATAAATAACGGGTTCCCTGCGAAATTCCGTGCAATTAAGTCAGATCGTAAAATTGCCGGAAGCAACGTTGGTCGAAATGTTGTCATTCCAGAAAGAATATAGCAGTCTGAATTGTTGAAATAATTTACACCCTCTTTTAAAGATTAACAATTACAATGGGGCTGTCGCCAGGTGCTACAGTCATTCTAATTTCTTGGAGTAATTGGGATCTTAAATTTAGAGATCGGACGAAGTTCTTCCGGA
>NC_136511.1:48913822-48931322 GCF_053919585.1 Euprymna scolopes | reverse complement strand
CGTTTCTGCCTGACAAACTAGATTTGAACTTTGCGCATCCCGAGTTTCAATCAGCGTCGTTAATCACTTAGCTACCGTTTTTTTATAGTCAGATTTTCCTCATGAAGTTTGCAATTCATACCATTTGTTTTTAATCTTTAATCAAGTATGAAGATAGCACAGCGAGATGTGATACGCAATAGCAAGTCATATCATCCGTTGCTCAGAAAACCATCATACATCCCACCGGATGATGGTAGACACGTTTGTTATATAACGTCTACAATAAGGGGAATCTATAATATCAATATCAATATATATATATATATATATATATATATATATATATATATATATACATATATATATATATATATATATATATATATATATATATAGATAGATGGATAGATAGATAGATAGATAGATAGAGGGTTTGGGTTTTTTTTATCGGACTAGTCCTCGGCAGCTAGTTTCTTCGTGCTTTAAGAGAAGAGACATTCTTGAAAAAGTCTTGGTACATGCTTTGCAGCTGTATTTCTTGACATCAGAATGGGTCTGTAAATGAGCCCGGAGATTGGATCGGTCGGCAAAAGCGCGGCCGCAATGCGTGCATTTAAAGGGTTTTTCTCCCGTATGAGTTCGTATATGTCCTTGCAATAACCACGGTCTGGAGAAGGCCTTGCCGCAAACTTTACACTTACAAGGCAGAGTGTGTGTGCGAATATGCATCTTCAGGGCCCCAAGCGAGAGATAGGTTTTATTGCAATATTTACAAATAAACTCTTTCTTCGTCTGCGTGCTGCAGTGATATTGCTTGTGCCGGGATAAACCGCTAAGGGTCGAGTAGCTTTTACCACACGCTTCGCACACAAACCTCGACGTCGCCTCGCCGTCTGATCCTGAACGAGCTTTCTGTTTCTCCAAAGAGATGGCTGAGTCTACGCTTCGAGGAGAATGTTCAAGCGAGGACGTCGGCGACATGTTCCGTAGCAACTGATCCAGCCGTTGCTGTGATAATTTCGTGTCAAAATCATAACGGTCAATTCGTTTGGGATCAGAGTAAATCCGTTCAGGACTTGGGGTCAAGCGCGTAAAACACGGAGACGTATGGCGAGTGATGTGTGGAGGAACTGCACTCGTCGGGATAATCGGAAGACACGGTAAGAACTGAGTTCGTCGATAAAGCGAGGGGTCTTGCTTATAAAGATGCATTGGAAAATGTGGATCGCAGTGTGACCCTAAAGGAGGTAAGGAAGGCAGGGGGCAATGGGATGTAACGTAGGTCGGTGGAGGACTCGGATGCGAGTGGATTGTGTGAGCTGGCTGGATAAGAGCTGCATTCGGCCATCCTGGGAGATCGAGCTGACGAGGTGCCTGCGATGGGCTGACGCTTGGTGAACGGCTTGGACAAGGGAGTTCTAGAACACACGGTTGGCATGGGTTGCGATCCTCTTTGCTGATCGGTGCAACAACTCGTTGGGCAATTGAACCATAATTTGATTCCAGCCGATTCAACTCCAACGCAACTGAAATAGAAAACGAAAACAAAAGTTAGTAATTTACATAAAATTTAATATATATATATATGTATATATATATATATATATATATATATATATATATATATATATATATATATATATATATATATATAAGGAATGTAAAAATACCAGCGGTGATTGACGTTATGTTTTGAGAAAAATAGAAAAACCGAATGAAATTATTAAAATAATCAACGTTTCGTCCTTATTTCAGAGGACATCTTCAGGATAATTGAAATAAAAATGTAAGAAAAGAAAAAGTCATAGATCGTGCGAAAAAGACAGTTTTTGAATCCTACCCATGTCGGGAAGGACAAACATATGTGTGTATGGGAAGGTTGGGTTGTTCGATGTCTATATATACACTTTTAAAAATGCGTTAAAATAAATATGTACATTTTTTTTTCTTCTGTAAACGTATTCATTTTGTTGAAATATTTAAGGAAAAACGGTTAGCCAGGATCTGTTTTGATATTTTGTTCTTTGATTATTATTTTACCTAATACTATTACGCAAAGAAAAGGCTTCTACCATATAGCCCCTAGCATAGGCACACACACACACACACATATATATATATATAAAACTACATAATCTTATCCCATAAATTAATATATGAAAGTATAACTTTCTGCGCAAATTTTCAGAATAAAAGGTATATATATATATATATATATATATATATATATATATATATATATATATATGCGTATGTGTGTATGTGTGTGTATTTAGAATAAAGAGTGTATATATATATATATATATATACTTTATTTTTTACATAAGCAGTAATATGTTACTGCACAATCATGAGCATGTTTCGGTCAGCTAGTTACCAGTAACTAGAGACTACTTCAGGCGATACAACTGATACGAAAGCAACGTTTGCATAAAAATATATGATCTTCCGTGTCACGGACGTACATATCAGGGGGTTCCATCAAATGTTGTGCGAAATAAGATGTGGTTGTCTGTAAATAAGACGTAATAAGGTGCTGATTTGAGTGTTGCTGAGATATAGGAATGAATATGAAAAGAAGGGGGGTAAATATAGAGATGGAGGTAATGGAAAACTAGAAAAAATAGTATTCGTACACTAAGTGATCTATTGCTATGCTATTTTACAAGGAAATTCTCAGAAACAGAAACAAAATTTTCGTTTTTCGGAAGTTTACAAGGATAAAAAACAGAATTAATAGACAAGAAACATCTATTGTATTTAAAGAAATATGCTTAAGAGAAAAATACTGCCTATATAGTGACCGTCAATCGATCGAAAACTGCTTTTTCTAAAGTTTATTTAAATCTATGAAAATCAATTATTTCTGAACAACTTTTTGTTTTATCAGAAAGATAACACCCTGAAATGTCTTATGTTAAAAGCAGAATACTATGATACTTTTCTGTAATTTTAATAGTATTTTAAGTTTTAAGTTTAAAAAGAAAAACTAGTTTAACCCAGTTTTGGTGGAATAAATTTAATTTTTTTAAAGATGGTCGAATCAATTACACTAACTTTTTTATGTCTAAATAAAATTTACTATGATTGGCTATAAGTATATGAAAAAATAATATAATAAGATTACCTTATATTTTAATAAATTCAAATAATTGCATTTATCATGAACACGTGTATTTTACCTACGGCCGCCATCTTGGATTTTAGGTATGGGAACACAGCCGCGTCTAAATATTTATTTAAGCATTTTTCTGACTTTAATGTTACTAGACAGGCAAATAGATTTTTTTTAACTAATTGAATAAAATTATAATTACAATCGCCATTAATGGTAAAGAATGCTATTTCTAACGTTATCATTTTTCCTTCAAAATAATTGATCAATCAAGCTTTAAATTTTTCCTAAAAGTTAACAGTAAAGTAAAAAAATTTTTTTCTATTTTTACATCAAAACATACATTATTGGCATTATATTTCTCAATATTCATGTTACTTTTAATCAGTTCTTAATTTAATGATTTAAATCATTTTCCTTTCTTATTTTCTAATTAATAATAACTAATGAGCCACACTCTTATTTCCAAAAACTAGATATATTCCCCAATTCTTTATTGCATGAATCAAATTGACAAAGACTTTCATTAGAATTCGGTGGCCCTTAAAAGGGCATTTTTAGGAATTCCTTGGGGGGGGGGTTCAACTTGTTAGGATGTCACAACCATCACTTACGTAAATCAGTGTTTTCATATATATAGTCAATTTTAAAAAGGGAGATAGCAACTTTTTAGAAACCGTAACCGGCTACCATATATTGAAAAAAATCTCACGTAAAACATCACTTGCAGATATAATTAATACTTATAATTTTCACACCTGGGATTATTATTTTTTTTTTTGTATCGATTCTTTAAAGCATTCTTTATGTACTAGTACATAGAAAGTTTACACATTCTAATATTAATTTTTTTATTTATTTTTAAAGATTTAAAGTATGCATATTTTAGCGTTTTCGTATTTTTTTTTATCCTCATCTGAAAGATATTAATTATTGATAACATAGTCAATGAATCTCATACTTCAAAACGCAAAAGAAAAAAAAACATTAAACCCATTCAAATTTCGGAGTGTGTGTGTTTAGTGGATCGATTGGATTTAAAGTGGTCGGACAAAGGGCAAATGATGAAGGGGGTTATGAAATACCCCAAAATATATTTATACAACGTATATGAAAAAAAAAAAAAAAAAACGTTACACGCATATAAAGTGCATTCTTTAATTATTAATTTTATATTGATATTTTATATTGATATTTTATATTGATATTTTATATAGATTAAATTTAATTTTATATTGATTAGATAATTACCTGAGTTTTGGTTGATTTTAAAAGACAGACTATGTTACGAAAATCAAAACATTCCATAATCTTGGCGGTCACTATATATATATATATATATATATATATATATATATATATATATATATATATATATGTGTGTGTGTGTGTGTGTGTGTGTGTGTGTGTGTGTGTGTGTGTGTGTGCAGCGTTGTCCTTCAGTCTTGGATAGACTATAGATACCCACGAAAGGTTGCTTGCACGTGAAACTTTTGTGGCAGGAGGTGCGCAATCTCGAACCACACCTCTCCTGAGACGACATTGTTAAATACCAGTGACAAGTGAAGTATACAGGACGACTGGAAACAAATGCCGAAATAAGCGGAGAGCACATACAGCACCTAGCATTCCCAAATGGTCACCCATCTGATACTAACCAGGCTCAATGTTGTTTAACATCGGTGATCTGAGGAGAACCTGTGTGTCAACGCGATTATAGCGTGTATATATATATATATATATATATATATATATATATATATATATATATATATATATGTATGTATATATATATATATATATATATATATATATGTATATGTCTTCTACTTTTTATTGCGCTCGACTGAATCAGAAGATAACAAATTGCATTATGGTGCGGATTTTGTATTTATTATTATATAGCCAATACTCCATTGTTTATTATATAGTTTCCAATATATAGTAGTGATTCTAAAAGTTTTTAAAATATTACTTGGGTGCCATCAGCTAGAATAAAAAAACAAAACATATAGCTTTCCCACGTTAGTCTTTAAGTTCGAAAAGTTTGCTACTAATTATGTCATGACGTTAAGTATATATATATATATATATATATATATATATATATATATATATATATATATTAGTCCTCACGCGAAAGAGCAGGACACAAAATGTTTTAAATAATAATAATAATAATAATAATAATAATAATAATAGAATAACAATAACAAAGACTTTCGCTGGCGAGGACTACTATTGAGCGTAACCAGTTATACGGTCCTTTGGAAATTTTTATCTCTATTTTTCTCGTTATCTACTGAATATCTTTAATGAAACCTATATGCAATATGTCCCTTATTAAATTGTAAAGATGTTCTATTCTGAAAGAAGTTTAAAAAATATAATCCAAAAATTTACTTTAAAGTTTTTTTTAAAAAATCAGATTTTCTCATTATTCAGACATGTATGACAAAGAGGGCGTTGCAAAAAAGAGTTGCGGTGTGAGGATAAATACAAACTGAAACAGAGAGAATATTCAGACCTGTAATAACACAAAGAGGGTGTTGCAAAACTGAGTTGTGGGGTGAGGAAAAATACAAACTGAAATACAGATTAGGAGAGTTTTTATAAATGCATGCAAAACCACATTCATTTTTAAATCCAAATTAATAAATTTAATAAAATATAATCTTAAAAAGATACGATACAAGTTAGAAAAGCGATTCATCCAAGGCATGAAAATTGTTAAACAAAATGTTTTACTATAAGCTTTAAAAATAAAGGTACAAGATTCAATTTGAAATTTATTTATCTTCAAAGTGCACTTTTATACATTTTACAAAGTAAGGTATTACATTTTTATACCTTATTTTGTAAAATTTATAAAAGTACACTTTGGAGATAAATAAATTTCAAACTTAATCTTGTACCTTTATTTTTAAAGCTTATAGTAAAAACATTTTGTTTAACAATTTTCATGCTTTCGATGATATGCTTTTCTAACTTGTATATATATATATATATATATATATATATATATATATATATATATATATATATATATATAGTAATTTATAAAATATATATGGCGATTAAGCTACACTGAATATTCTGCGTTTCATCCACTATAGGATTCGTCAGGTTTATGCGCATAAGCCTGACGAATCCTATAGTGGATGAAACGCAGAATATTCTTAATCGCCATATATATTTTATAAATTACTAACTAGCTCTTCCTACGTATTGAGCACTTTTGAAGCAAATAGTTAAAGTTTACGCATAAATGTATACTTTCGTATAGTAAATTTATGTGAGTATATGAAGTAGTTATATATATATATATATATATATATATATATATATATATATATGCACACACATGCATTTATGCATATTTATAATGTTATGTATTGCGAGAAACATTGAATAAATAGGTAATAATATATGCTTAAACTACTGGTGTGCGTATGTTTACGCCAATGCATTGGACTTTGCGTCCGTACTTTTTCTCAGGATTACCTCCCCAACCCCAGGTGCACGAAATTACAATATCGTCTTCGGCTCGTTTTTATTTGTGTGTTGACAGGGTGGCGGGAGAGGCAGGTCCTACAGAAAGACAATGTGTTTCTTTTTCGGGGTCACCGACGGATAGGGTGGCACGCGCCACATGTCGGGCCCCGTGCTACCGTTAGGGGTGGTTGGCAGGTAGCTATATTTAGGGAACAAAGACTTGCCACGGGTGCCAGAGATGATGGGCGGGTGCGTTGGGATTTACTGCAATGAGCCCACCGACCAACGGACTCGGGTTTTTAAGGGTTTTAAATTAAAGGAGAAAGAATGAAAAGGGTTTGAGGGAGTAAAACGAAAGGAGAGAAAAGTGTTTTGTGTTTTGCGATCCATAACTTAAGAGGGTTACGTTTTTTCTGTTTTTCTTGGCATTCGGGCAGGAATCAAAGTGAAGTATCTGTTCCGGCAGATACTGCAAGTAAAGACCATATGTGGGGAAACCCCACATATAAGACCTTGTTCAATGTAGAGACAACGTTTCATACCAATTGTCACTATCCAGCTCCCCTACTCCCCGGGGAGCTGCTCCCCATTTCCCCTTCACTCCTCACATTAAAAATCGGCCTTGTGCCTAATTTGCTCGATGGAGGGAGCAAATAAATACGCCCCTTGGCCTTCGGGACAGGATCAAAGTGTAGTATCTGTTCTGCAGATGCTGCACATAAGTTAATTGGTCCTTGGTCGATGTAGGGAAACCCTTCATACTGAGACAATTACTATTTTTTTGAGGATACTGCTTTTTACCCTTGTTTTAGGGAAGCTGGTTTAACCCCACATAAAAAAAAACGACCTTGTATCTAATTTGCTTTCGTGGGGAAGCAAATAAAATGTTTAGCTTGGCCTTCGGGTCAAGATCAAAGTGTAGCATCTGTCTTCAGATGCTGCACTTCAATTTCCTGTTCCGTGTCAATGGAGGAGAAATCCTTCACGATTGAGACAATTTTTATTTTTTTTCCTTTTCTCCACATTAAAAACGCCCCTCGTGTTTAACCCTGTCCCCTGGGAAGACATTGTAAATAGGAACTTTCAATTTTGTAGCTGTGATATAAATATGCAAAAGTATAGCACTTGTATTAGATTATTGTTTTGTTTTTAATTAACAATAAAAAAAGTAAATTGATGCAAATAAAATTAAATTGAAATAATTGATTAGTGTTTTGTTTAAATAGTGAATATTAAGAATGCAAACATACAACAAAATGCAAAACAAAATATACGACACGTAATTAAAAATATATAATATTTTAATTATTTGCATTATTGGTTAAACCATTCCGTTGAGATCAATTATATTCCAGTAGAAGCATCAGTATACTGAGAAATTTGAACATTGTAACATACCAGATGACATTTTTAAATAAATCATTTTTTAATCAAAATTTTCGGATCCATCAGCCATCCTCATGGTGATACAAAACATTTTGAGCCGAAAAATTGGATTAAAAAAAAATTATTTATTTATTTGTAAAATAACAACAAGAAAAAAATACGCGTTTCGTTATTTGGTTTCTTAACATATTTTTTAAATTTCTCATACAATTGATTATTTCATAATAAAATTTATCTTAAACCCATTGCAGCATTGTTGCATCCCTGTGATTGCTTTACAGGTATTTTAATGGAGTGTGTTCTGATAAACTCATTGCACTTGTGCCCCTTGACGTACATAAACCCGCTTTTTAACAAAATGACACCACTTCACTCATGAGGTCGCTAAATGTCAGAAAACTTTTACTCTAATGGCTTCTTCATTCGAACAGCTAAACTTCGGAATTCCCTGTCTGCTACCAGCGTCTTTGACTGTGTTGATATGCAGAAGTCCAAATGCATTGTAAACAGACACTTTGTTCATCTTTCTTAGGCATGATCCAAATTAGTAGCCACTTATATATATATATATATATATATATATATATATATATATATATATATATATACAGGGTGACCCCCAAAAAACAAAAGCTAAATGGAGGCCATCTAGAACATATGCTGTAGAACGGAGAAAAAAGGCCAGAGACCCTAGTGTTCTGATGTGATGTTTTGAATATAATAAACTAGTTATGACCAAAGTTTCATTTAATTCGGGCAAAACACTAAGAAACAGGGCCTAATTAGAGTTGGGGCCCGTTTTTGGGGGGTCACCCTGTATATATATATATATATATATATATATATATATATATATATATATATTGCAATAAAAAAAAACCCAGAGCATGAAAAGTAATATGGTTAAGCTTATTGCAGCATTAAGAATTGATAGAATTGATTATATAATGTTATAAATTGAATTATAAAAACTTCTTAATGCTGCAATATTTTAAGTTAGAAATTTATTATATTTTTTACTAGAATATCTTTTCCTTTTGTTTACTAGTTTTAACAACTAGTCCGGTACTTTTTCACGCTTAAGCTTAACCATATCACTTTTCATGATCGCATTTTTCTATTGTAATCTATGATTTTTCCAGATTTCCAATAAATTCATATGTTCTTTGTTTAATTTCAGTTATCTTTTTTCCCCCCCATAAACACATACGTAATAACAATGTACAGCACTCGTCTGCTTTCAATAAAATTACCCCAATTATCTCCCTTTCATGCTTTCATTCTCTGTTTCACTTGTTACTTCTCTTTTCGAATTAGTAGCAACAGTACTCGATGAAGCGACGTGGTTACTATGGAAACCAGTCATAAAAAGCGTCATAAATTTTGGTTTCGGTTTCGATTCAAGCTGATACACTTAAGTCATACGGATACATTTTTTTTTTTTTTTTGAAATCGCAAGAATTAAAATATCATATTTAACCGTACTTTACGACAGGGATTAGCCAGGCGTCCCTGCTAGCTTAGATATATACTTATGCAGTTCTAACAAAAGAGCTACAATAATATCAGAGCATCTCCATTTACGCCGAACATCTGCAGAATGTCAACATCAATATAATATATATGAATGAATCCTCTTGGGAATTTCTGCAGGCTTCGCTAATAAGAATAAACCCCAAATCTGCATGAACTGAAATAAAATATTTATACATATTTTACGACCGGGCAACGCCGGCGCCCAGCTAGTTTATTATAAAAGTGAACTTATCCCTATGTGTCTGTGTGCAGATCGATCTCTACTAAACTACTCTGTCAACTTTTAATCTACAGACTCGAAACTTGATATATAGAGTATTCGGACCTACGAAACAAATTCAATTTGATTTGTAGTTTGTACAAAATACCTTTTAAGAGACCAAATTTAAAAATTTTGATCTTAGCAAGCGTTAATAGATATAAAGTGACCCTCTTCGCATATGCAAATACACATTTATGCGTTTAAGTCGGTCTATTTGTAAAGCTTTCATTTATATGTGTAGGTTTAGCTCAGATAGTAGCGAATTGAGCTCACAAACTAAATGTTTCAGTTTCGATTATCGCTGATAGCTCGCAAGTCAATTTTTTCAACTTTAGAAATCAATTTCATCTATTGGGTATAATATAATAATTAAACAAGAAATGGCTCTATAATAATTATTACGTTATGAAGTCTGCAGGAATTCAAATATCATATTTAAGCGTATTTTGCGATCGGAAAACACTGGGCGGCCTTCTGTTATTATATTGTCTTATCTATTTTACATATTTATCGTATTTTTTAAAAATATTTTTTTTTGTTGTTATCTCTTTCTTTGCTCTCTAATCACCCGTTTTGTTTCAACCGTTTTACTGCTTCCTCTCTTTCTCACTCCATTTTTTTTTTGTCTTCTGCCCCTTCTTCGTTTATTTTATTTATTTTGTTGTCCATTCTTTTCTTCTAATTCTCCCTTCTAGACGTTCAAATGTTCAATTATTTGTCTCTCCTTTATTCTGTTCGAGCAGGTGTTGCACCGTCATCTGTCGTTCAACGAGCCCCGCCATTTTCGCTATCAAAATTTCTTAAGGGCCAACAATGAAAGAGTCCGAAACACGACAACAAAAAACACCAGCTCTGAACTGAACAAAGAATAAAAAAAAAATAAATAAATAAAATAAAAAAGGCGGGAAAGGGGAGGAAGTTTAGCGAGAGAAGAGGGTAAAAATATTCCTTAAAAAAAATCTGGTGTCGAATTCTTATAAAATTTAAATACTTTTTCCGTTGTGTGTGAGAAATAATGGAAATCGCCATGTTTGTTAATAATGTTATTGTTGTATATTCTCTTATAATTGGAATATACTACGTGCCTATGGTTTCAAATTTCTTCTTCCATTTTTCATCATCATCATCATCATCATCATTATTATTATTATTATTATTAGTAGTAGTAGTAGTAGTAGTAGTAGTAGTAGTATCATTGCTTGTCGTTTTTTTTATTCTTTTTCACTTGCGCCCCCTTCTTTCTTTTTTCATCTTCTTATTTATTTTCTTTTTTTTTCTTCGTCTTATCTCCTTCTTTTTTCTGCTTCATCGTCATCTCTCTTATTTTTTCATTAGGCTACTTTTTCGATTCATTATTATTATTATTATTATTATTATTATTATTATTATTATTATTATTATTATTATATTTGCGGATCGGTCTAAATTGTTTGCAGAATTATAATAGTAATAAGCCACTGTGATTAGGCTGTGCACAAATATAATATACGCATATGCATTGTTCGATGTATTAAAAATAAATGTTTAATTTATTAAAAATAGATAGAAAATATTCCTTCTATTTTTCATGACGTATACGGGCATTTTGTAACAATTAGGAAAAAATGAAGTGGGCTAAAAGTGTTTGTAAATATTCTTTGTTAACGAAAATTAAAAATGATTATATTATTGTTTTATACATTTTGCTGTTATGGTAATTATATCATATTTCATTAAACTCTTAAAAAGGAGAAAAAAAAACACTAATAAATTTTATCCTAAAACTAAGTTTTTAGAAAAAGAAAAATGATTGTTAATAGTTAATCCTTAATCAGCTTCTCTTTATTCTTAATCAAGTCCACCAATCTTCTATAAACAGACGATGCAAGACGATCTTGCAATTCTCCAGGTGTAATATGAAAAGATACCAGTTTTATCGGCTCGCAGCCATCTCCCTTACTACCGAATTAGTGTCGATTCTCTTGTACCTTCGCCTTAGTAATTGACCAGATATTTTCTACCGGTCATAAATCCGGATTCTTGGGAGACCTATCCATTAGTCATTCACCAAAGATTCATTGATCTGTAAACCAAGAAGCGTGGCTTCTGCGTTATCTTGTTTTACAAGGAAACTGTGTTTGATATCATCATTTTTGTGAACCAAACCAAGGTAACAAATTATTTTCCCCAAATAAGTAATAGTACACTAAATTTATGATCACGTAATCAGGGATCAGAACTGACCCAATGATTTCACTTCGAAAGATTACGGCCGAAATATATCTTCTTCGTTAAAGTTTATACCATAGACGAGCACTGCCGTATTTTAGAAGCCATTCTTTGGTCTAATTAAAAGGCCCTTCCAGCAACTACAGAAGAATCAGTCCATAGAACATCATGAAAATCTCTCTCTCGCTCTCTCTCTCTCTCTCTCTCTCTCTCTCTCTCTCTATATATATATATATATATATATATATATATATATATATATATAGATATATAAACATACAGATTTATATATAAGTATATATAGGCATGACTCCCTTAGTCTTTGAAAGACTATGGTTACCCACGAAAGGGTACCTGCACTTGCGCGTGAAACCCTTATTGGCAGGAGGTGCGCAATCTCTAACCACACCTCTCCCGGGTCGACATTGTTAAATACCAGTGGCAAGTGAAGTGTACAAGACGACTAGAAACATATGCCGAGATAAGCAGAGAGCATATACAGCGCCTAGAATTCCTAAATGGTCACCCATCTGGTACTAACCAGGCTCAGAGTTGCTTAACTTCTGTGATCTGATCTGTATTTTTGTGACATAACAGAAACATTTCTATGAAAGTATATTAAAATGAAAAAAAGAATTTAGATAGAGAATTATGAGTCGTTCTGTTATAATTGCTTATTTAAAAAAAAAAACTTACAGCCATTGAATTATAAGAGGGTTGCCATACTTATAGGTAAATGTGCACTGAACAGATACCATAATACTTACAGTTAAATTCAAATCCTCATATATCTTTTAATTTAAATGCGAAAAAAAAACAATTAGGACGCTGAAAACGTACACAGTAAAACAATACGTTTTATTGTCGCGTTGATTATTTATTTGTAACGCCATTTAAACAAAAACATATTTTCGGGGTTATTTATTTATGTTGGTAATGTAGAAGAAAATATATGAATGTTTTTAAGAAAGGTGTATTAAAAATGGAATTTTTTTTTTAAATGAAGGCGGTGGGTAAATCGCCGTTGTAAAATGTTCTTATGGTTGTCAACGGGTTAAAGTAGATTTATTTGTAAGAAAAGTGCGTTAAAGTAACTTAAACGTAATACAGAAATGAACGATGTAAAAAGGAATGCAGAAAGTATTAACAATTGTTTATTTGGATAATTTAAACGCGAAAAAAAAACAATTGGGGCGCTGAAAACGTACACAGTAAAACAATACGTTTTATTGTCGCGTTGATTATCTGTTTATGCACGCATGCACAACCGGAAGTCGTAAACGGGTGTTGGGTTACAACACCCGTTAAAAGGTCCTTTAAGTTTTATAAATATATAGATTATATTGGACCCAATAAATAGTAATGATTTAAAATGTCGAAAAAAAAATAACTGGTGCGCTATCATCAAGAATCGAACCAAAATGTTTTCTTTGGATTTTTATGACTTTACTATAAACACATGTTTATTACAAAGCTAAAACTTAAACATGAACCAATAGCTAATACGTCACGCATCCATATTTGCAATGCCGTCATTCTTTAATTTTCACTTTTTTGCACCGATTTTCCCCGGCTGAAACTCAAATATAAAGTTTAGCATGGATTCGAATATTAAGTTTCATGTCTGTAGACCAAAAACTGACGGAGGAGTTTGGAAGGTAAAATTTTTTAACCAAAAATATATACGCATACAGAAATCTTTATAGGAAGCGTGTTGTGTTTACTATAATTTTTTTTTAAATATTACGCAAGTCTAAATCATTCAGAATATTTTATTCTCATCTTTTCACACATAATTGCAGGTAAAAAATATCATGTAGAAATCTGCATGAATATAATTACACGTAAGAATGAACTTTGGATGATCGTCCCATCAGAAAACCGAAAAATCTACAAGAGAATTTATTAGAATGAATGTTTAAAAGAATATGCAAATTAGATCTTTTACAGATGAATGCAATTAAACGACCCATATATGAGGAAAATGATTTTTCTTTTTAAATAAATAGAAAAGAGAGTCGCCTGTTTTCTTCTTGACTTTCGAGCCAAGATATTTTTCTGTTATCAAAGTGTAGTTTCTGTTCCGGTAGATACTGCAATCAAAGTAATATGTGTGGGCAACCCCACATATCAAACAATTACTCTTGAGCAATCAGATATTAGTCAATGTAGGGGAAACCCTTCATACCAATTGTCACTATTCAGTTCACTCTCGGGGGAGCTGGTCCCCTCGCCTCACCATCTATATTAAAAAGCAGCCTTGTGCCTGATTGGGAGCAAACAAATAATTAAGTAAAAAGAAAAATGATATTTAATATGAATATCAATTCACGAAAAACAACAAATTTTTAGGCGTATATATATATATATATATATATATTTATATATATATATATATATATATATATATATATATATATATATATATATATATATATATATATACTAGCATTTCAGTCCGGCATTGTCCGCGTGTTTAAAGGTGTATGTTGAGCAAACAAAAAAAAGCCGTCAATTGTTTTTAAACTTTAACCCCTATTATGACCCCTTAACATTTATCGTTTGGGCTCAAATCAAGTTATTAAGTTAGATCGATCCCCAAGGAACCTATATCTAAAATGCCAAGTGTTTAGACCCAACATTCTCAGAGGAGTTTGGTAGAGTTCTTAAAGGTCAAATCGTTGAACTTTGACCCCTTAACAGCCGAATTTCTGGCCGAAAACCGATCACAAGGATTTTTCCAAATCTCAATACCCTGTATAGCAAATTCCGAGTCTGTAGACTAAAGATTTATTGCATAGGGAAATGTACACACACGTACATACACGTTGATTTTTTAAAGATACTAGCATTTCAGCCCGGCGTAGGAAGGCAGGTTCGAACCCGTACCGCTAAGGAGGAAAAGAACTGGGGGAAAAACCTGACCTCTTTGCTGTTACGATCACCGCCAAACTGGAAGTGACTTATGTTTAAATACAGGTTAGACAATTGAAAGGAGAGGATGAAATATCGATGAAAAAAGCGACCCCCTACCCTGTAGAAAAGGGCCCAGTTGAAGGTGAAGATATTTATGCTTTTAGCCAATATTTCGATATTTGTCGTCTGAAAGTATACAAAATAATTAATGCGTCTATGTAACTCACCGGATTGACATATTGATATATTCCAAAATGCGTAAGTATGTGTTCATAAAAAATATAGTTAAATATTGACAACTTTATATATATATATATATATATATATATATATATATATATATATATATATTTTTTTTTTTTTTTATTACATTTTCACCCCAAACAAGGCAAATTGCCACTTTGGTGTAGGGGGCTACTATCAGGGGCAACAACTACTGGGGTACTATGTAGGGATTTGGGCAGCAAGGTGTCGGTTCACGTTACACTTGAACTTCTGCACGTCAGTACTGTTGGGGAAGCAGGGACCTGGAATGGAATTCCAGAGTCTTGCGGTTCTGGGGAAGAAACTATTGGAGTAAAAAGATCTTTTACATCTAGGGACCTCTACAGTGTGGGGGTCGGATCTAGTAGCCTGTCGGGTTTGTCGAGGGTGCTCGCGTCGTGGGGGCACAAGTGATTGCAGTTCATCAGAGCATTCACCACTAAAATACTTGTAGAGCAGGCAGAGGGATGCAACATTTCGTCGATGGGACAGAGGCTGAAGCTTAGATGCCAGTTCAGGGCCTATCAGATTTGCGACTCTCTTTTGAACCTTGTCAAGGAGCGAGAGACTATATATGTGCACCGTAAATTTCTCGTTTCCTAATTAAATAATTTGATAGTTGCTCGCTGTATATCGTAGTATATTTTAGTATATAATGTCCAATATTCGTTATGTGCTGTTTAGTCGCATAGAATATTTAATTTACTCGACACACACAGTACATACATACATACATACATACATATATACATACATATACATCTCTGTGTGTCGAGTAATTAAATTTTCAATACTAACACACACACAGACACCCACACACATACACACACAGACACACCCACACACACACACACACACACACACACACACACACACACACACACACACACACATATATATATATAATTACTGGGACTTCTATGTTTATTAATGAGTGCACGCTGGATGAATAGAGCGTGTTTGAAAGACGAAAATCTAAATGTCCTAACGATCCGCCCGTCTTATGCGGACCTTTTAATAGTAAAAAGATAGGCAAAACGTCTAGTATTCAAGGTTCTCCTCTTTCATTTTTAAATATTTTATATATCTAAAAACTGAGAATGTGTGTGTGTGTGTGTGTGTGAGGACAATTCTCCACCTATTTTTTATCTGTTTGTCAACTGTTTCACGAATGCGCATGCGTGAATAGTGCACGTGATAGATTTTTTATTTTAAGCATAAGTAGGTTTGAAAACACTTTGTAAAGACGGGGTCAAGCTTGCCTGATCGTAATCGTACTTTACGCATTGTCTTTAGATTTTGGTTTCGATCTCAGCTCGAGTATTTTTTTTTTTTACTTACAAGAAGTGAACTGGTTAAAAAATGATACTTGCATGCACGTGTCTCAGTTTCTGTATGAATTTGCCTGTTTCCCAACTGACTACAATTTGGTTGTCTTCAAGTCCAACATAAACAAATTCTTGATGAACCGTCCCTTCAGAGTAATCCAATTTGCCAAATTTCCATTACTAACGATTACTACAGTATTATCCCAATGACTACTGTACACTCAATAACCCTAATCCTCGAGTGGCCTCTGGTCCTTGATAAGTGGTGACCCCCCATGTAATATATATATATATATATATATATATATATATATATATATATATATATATATATATAATATGCTTTTGCGTATTTATTTTACGACCAGATAACGCTGGGCGGCCTCCTACTATATATATATATATATATATATATATATATATATATATATATATATATATGTGTGTGTGTGTGTGTGTGTGTGTGTGTGTGTGTGTGTGTGTGTGTGAAACATTGTTTTAAGACGAAAGATCACGATAAATACATGTACTCTCTACTAATAGATATTTTACGCATCGCAAACTATCGATTTGCATATATATCACTCTCCAAAATAATTCCACTCTCTCTCTCTCTTTCTCTCTTTCTCTCTCTCTCTCTATCTCTCTCTCTCTCTCTCACTGAATACATAGTAAGTAATTGAAAATTGCTCTACTATAAATAAATAAATTCTTTTATTCCAATGCTCTAAATATACACTACCTAACTGGTGTCGCTATGATGGAAACGCTGGTGCATTCTCGCAAATGCCGATCGGGGCTGACAATTAATATTGAGTCGTAGGGCTAGTTTCTGGTAAAGTTAAGAGTAAACGTTCGTACCAAGTTAATTCCTGGACTACTTTTCTATTTTTTATCTTTACGTGTAATTTACTACGTAATACACCTGATTGTGTTCTTTATAGCTTAAACTCTCAATTTCATTAAGTAATTCGGAAGAAATTAATATGTCGTAAAAAACATAACTCC
>NC_136511.1:48878822-48908822 GCF_053919585.1 Euprymna scolopes | reverse complement strand
ATATTTACGTATAAGGTTATAGTAAATACTCACCTCTTTATATATATATATATATATATATATATATATATATATATATATATATACTTTTAAAAAATTCTGCCTGCCAAACTCCTCTGAGTGTTTTTGGTCTACAGACATAAAACTTCATATATAAGATTTTTGAATCTATGCGAAATTTTATATTTGGATTTTAGCCGGGAAAATCTGTACAACTGTGTGAAAACAAAAAATTAAAAAAATTAAATTGGCAGGTGAAGGTCGAACGATGGCATGACCAATATGCATGCATAACGTAATAGCTATTGGTTAATATTTTAATTTTGAGCCCTGCAGCACAAATGTCTTCATAACTCAGGTATTAACGTAAAAAATAAAATAAAATCAAACGTGAGCTAACCTTTAAGAATACCATCCATTCACTGCGGTAGCAGCCGAGATTGAACTCACTACACGAGTTTGTAGTGTAATTCAAATCTTGTCTGTAGCTCAATATTTGATGCTTCGCCAGGGTTATCAAGGTTTTTTTGTTTTTGTTTTTTTTATCGTGACACCATCACTAGACGGCTTGCTTACCACGGGTTAAGAGAGTACTATCTACCCTCGAGAGAAGGATTGACCACGCCAGTTTCTCAACCTGGTATTTTACCTCGCGGTACATTCAGCGCCTCGCCTTCCCAAATGGTCACTCATCTGTTACTGGCCAGCCTCAACGGTGCTTAACTTCGGTGATCTGGCGAGAACCGGTGTGTCAACGTGATTGTGTCGTACAGGAACACCACTTGTTCTATTACCAATGAGCAATCACTGGTAGTGATAGGTGTTATACAGAAACGGCACTTACCCTAGGCGGCTTTATCCAGCTTCCTTTGAAGGAGTACGTTTAATGGGAGTATGAAAAATAGGTTAAAATAATACTTGTTTTACAGCTGAATAGGTGGAAGCCTCCGTTAAGTCTCAAAGGACAATAAATACTCCCTGTAATGGTAGGTGCGCGTGTAATTATGAGGCAAGAGTTGAACAATCTTTAACCACACCTTTTCTGAATCGGCACTGCTTGCGTCCAGTAGCAAGAAGAGGTTCTTGACGACTGGAAACAATGTCGAGATGAGTGAGGAAAAATACAGAACCTAGAATTCTCTATCTATATAAAAGCCAAGTACGTCCAAGGATGGAATACTGTTGTCATATCTGGGCAGGAGCTGCTAAAAAGAGCCTATCCTGCCTTGACAGAGTACAAAATAGACTTTGTGGCTTAGTGGGGGATGCCCTTTTCTCTACCCTGCAACCTCTCTCCCACAGAAGAGACGTTGCGAGCCTGTCCTTGTTTTATCGTTATTTCCATGGCAGATGCTCGTCTGAACTCCAATCTCTGATCCCCCCTCGCGAAAAACACCCGTCTAGTTGAATCCACTGTGAAAAATTTCCCCACTCTTTATCTGTGCCTAAATCAAAACGCGGATTCCATGAACAAAGCTTATTTCTTAGAACTGCACGCCTGTGGAACTCTGTTCCGTCGGCCTGCTTTCCTCCGGACTACAACTTGGATGTCTTCAAGTCCAATTTTAACAAATTCCTAATGAACCGCCCCCTTAAGTAAACACTTCAGCTAATCTCCTCACTAACGTAATGTACTTGCAATAACCCTTATCCCTGAGTGGTTTCCGGGCCTTGATAAGTGGTGATACTGTGTAAGAAAAAAAAAATTCTCAAATGGTCACCCATTGTAGTATTGATTATGCTCAATTTTGCTTAACTTGGGTGATATAACGATAACCGGTGTATCAACGTGAATTATATCGTATAACTGATAAGGTACTAATCTAAAAAAAAAAAAAAAAAAATGGAAATCTATTTAATATAAGAGGGATAACTCTTATGTGTTTAATAAGTTGTGTCTACTTAATTGTAATGTTTTGCATGAATAACTTTTAGCGAAAATAAGATTTAATAGTTCCTATTGGCTTGCTTTTTTTACTTGCATTTTCACCCGAAACAAGACACAATGCCAATTTGATTTAGAGGGATATTATCTGGGGCATAATTGCAAGCACACTACGTAGGGGCATTTGCAGCAAGATGACTGTTTACATTACATTTAAACTTCTGCATGTCCGTACAGTTGGGGGAAACAGAAACCCAGAAGAGAATTCCAAAGTCTAGCAGTTCTGAAGAAGAAACTATTAGAATAGAAGGTTTTCTGGCATCTGGGGATCTCTACCGTATAAGGGTTGGGATTTTGCTGCTTGTCAGGTTTGTCAGGGGTATTTATGCCGAGGAGGTAGAAAGGCTTGTAGTTTATCGAACTATCCACCATTAAAATACTTTAAAACAGAGAGGGGTGAAAGATTTCGTCGATGGGACAGTGGCTGAAGCCTAGCTGACAGTTCGGGACCAATTACGTTGGCGACTCTCTTTTGAACCCTGTCCAGGAGTGAGAGACTAGTAGCAGATGCACCAGCCCAAATGTGGCAGCAATACTCCATATTGAACGGTGGCCTTGTAGAGGTACAGGATAGTTTCAGGCGTAAGTTACTTTCCAGCATGGTAGAGAGATCCTACTTTTCTCACGGCAGTATCGGAAATAAAATTAAAAAAAAAAACGATCATAAAAACAGCTTCTCCTTTTTATAGATAAAAAAAAAAATTACAGGGTAATATTTAATATTACATCGGCAAGGGAAAAAACAAAATTTCAGCAAATAATTTCTTCTTACCCCCCCCCTCCAAAAAAAAAACAGGTTTATTATTTATAGGGGTACAGCATAATCTTAGAACATTCGACTACATATTAAATGATCCCCTTGTTCAAGCTGGTGTGTATCTCAGCATTTAATTTTGTTCTTATTAATGAGTTCAGTTTACGATGAAAGAAGAGTTACCATTTAAAATCGCCGCAAATCATTTCTTCGTTTACATATTTTAAAACTAAACATTAATCAGAAGGGACTTTTCCAAAAAAATTAATCGCCAAGTCCAAATATCAGCTGACGTGATTTGTAAGTAAAAACGATTGTTAATGAACGATATTACCAGTATTTATTTATGTTTTTTGCAATTAGTCCACCGCGCAAATTATTCCTCCAATTATAAAATAATCAATAGCGAGTTGATTCTATAATAATACGTACGCAATCTGCAAAAATTGAAATATCATTTTTAAGCGTATTTTACGATCAGGTTACGTCGGGCTGCTAACTAGTATATTATAAGTTTTGATCGAACTCTTAGTTTTAATTTTAAGCTAAATACAAAGTTTAGAAACACGAATATAGAATCTTCTTGGCCTTTGGGACAAGATCAAAGAGTAGTATATGTTCTTCAGATGCTGCACTTCAATTTCTTGTTCTCTGTCGGTGGAGGAGAAATCCTTCACGACTGAGACAATTTTTATTTTCGTTCCTTTTCTCCACGTTAAAAAACGACCCTGGTGTCTAACCCGTGGAGAGGCATTGTAAATAGGAACACAAATATAGAATCCTTCAATAATAAAAGATGATTCCACTGCAATAATAAAGTGTTTTTAGTTTTTATGTTTCTGCAAAATTTTGCTGTCTTCATTTCTTTTCATCAACATTTTTTTCGTATTAAATCATTCTAGATTCCAAAGGAAAAAAAAAAAACGATGTAACTTCCTAACTATTTTCTGAAGAATATGTTTCTTGTTGTTGATGAGTTATATAGTGGGCTTCCGCTATTTAACGAAACACGTGTAAGACATATTTCATATAAATCAAACATCATGAGTTATAATTAACTACATTTTCTGATTGGGGAATATTTACTAACTATATGCATGCTCTGAAAGTGAAAATTCATTTTCATTGAGCTTATTTGTGACAATTGGAAAAAATCATAGGATATATACCTTATAAATATATACTCTTCAAAACCGTAATATATATATATGTGTGTGTGTGCGTGTGTGTGTGCGTGACTACTTCATTTAACTACATAAATTAATATATGAAAATACAATTTTATGCGTACAGTTTGAGTATATTTTAAGAATGCTCGATACATAGGTAGAGCCAGGTAATAAGTTATAAAAATATATATGGCAATTAAGCTACACAGAATAAGCCTGGCGAATTATCACGAGAATGAAACGCGGAATATTCTGTGTAGCTTAATTGCCATATATATTTTTATAACTCACTATATATATTAGAGTTTTGAGAGTATATATATATATGTATATATATATATATATATATATATATATATATTGTACAGTTTTGAGAATATATATATATATATACATATATATACATACATATATATATATGTATATATATATATATATATATATATATATATATATATATATATATATATTACAGTTTCGGTTGAGTAAATTGAGGAGTGAAATAAAAACTGTCGCTATCCTACAAAGCAATGCTCTTTGTGTAAACAAATAAAGCTTAGGCTTTTGGATAATGTTTGAGTATTGTAATTTCGCTAGTATAACAGTTAGAAGCGATCACTGTCGCTTAGGCGGTCTAGTTTTAACCCTGGCTTGAGGTAGGTGTTTGTCTAACCACAATGACGAGCTGTGATACAACGAAACAGTCTGTATATATATATATATATATATATATATATATATATATATATATAACTTTAGTTACTTCAGCTATAATCGAAAGCGAAACCAAAACTTATGAAGAATTCTTGATAAAATTATTTAAAAATAAAAAATAGATTATTGCAGTGTCATCAGCTATAATCGAAAGCGAAGCCAAAATCTATGAGGAATTTTTTGTAAGATTATTCATTAAAAAAAAGATGACATAAGTGCCATCAGCTATAATCGAAACCGAAATAAAAATTGGGAAGAATTCTTGGTAAAGTTATCTATAAAAAAAAATAAATTAATTATTACAAGAAATGGAAGTAAATAACAATTAAACGACCCGGATGTAAGAGTGCCGCAGATTATAACACCCATGCTAGTGTATTGATACGTAGCAACAGTGTTTATTCTTGTCGAGTTTTTAAATAATTCAATGTAATTTGACAATTGTTTCGTGCACAAGCAAACAACCGGCAATAAACATATGTGTGAAGGAGGCTGGAGGACGCATCGGCTGAAATATAGTAGTAACGCTGGGAGCAAGAGTCTGAAAATAATATAAATAAATTAAAATTTAAAGAAAAAGAAGTCGAACGTATCACGATTGATAGGATTCTAAGATTGTGACTTACCATTTGTCCGTAGCTGCCCCAGTCGGAGTTTGTCGTCTTCGTCAAAGAATTTTGGTGATCGGCGCCACGACTCGTCTTCGATGACATTATGTACTTTAGCCGAGAGTAGCAAATCCTGCGTGGGTATATTCCGCTTCTTGATAAGGAATGAGCGAGGCATCGGTACAGGGTTCGATCGTACGGGTCGCCTGACCCGGACAATCAGAAGACTCAGATAATTTGTGGATTCGAAGAATCCCGACAGACGAAACCAATGATCACAAATCGATACAAGAAACAAAGAACCCGTCTATATTTATACACATATACATGCATGTGTATAAATGTATATCTATTTGTGGTGACTTGAGCAGACTTTGTACATAATGGGTTTCACGTTGTTTTCTTGTTTTTTTTTAATCAATTCCGTGATTCAAGTCACGCGTTATATGGTTATAACCTGTTGAATAAATGTTCAGTTTACAAGTTGCGTTTTATTTGGTTTTTTAATCCAATCCTGGGTTAAGGACACGTGTTGTATATCATTTAAGGCCAACGAACAAATTTATCCCGTGAAATGAAGGAAGCTGTTGTCTTTTCTTTAATATGTATCCCTGTGTACTTTGCACGCGTGATTGTTTTGCATCTTTTAAAATAAATAAATATCTGCTGATATGTTATAGGATTTTAAAAACCTTGCGTCTTTTCTTTGATGTATCATTGCTTTATAAAAACCCGTCCTTTTGTATATTGCACATTGAATATTTATAACACAGTTATTTTTTTTTACTCCTGATTATGTGTATTTATGTAGAAATCTGAAAATTATATATTTGGAGTTTTTATTTTATATCTTCCTTTGAGAATTAGCTTTTTGGTATGTCGCGATTAAAATTTTTTTTATATGAATCAATAGAGTGATCTGAGATCTGTGTGAATAAAATGGGGTACTGAATAAGTATTTTGGTTCGAGCTTTGTTTATGTACTTTCTGCAGGTGTGTATAAGCTTATGTGTTTCTATATTAGTTTTTTTGTGTGTTCAAATACTAACAATCGATTATAATTGAATATTGATTTTTCCGTGTTTATATAAAATACACATGTTTTCAAACTTGATAAATATTTATATGCGTGTATATAATGTGATTATTAATATGGATAATATATATATATATATATGTAAATATCAATAATTTTATATCACAAAGTATATATTTTTATATGTATATCTTTATGCGTATACATATATGTGTGTATATAGATATTAATATATATATATATTTATATGTATGTGTTTTTAATTGCTTTGATGGTGTTTATTAAGTATATGTATATATGTTTTTATTGTTTTTTGGCGTTATTTTTGTATTATGTTTGTATTTCTATTGTTTTTGTATTGTTTCATATATTTTTGTATTGTTTCTTGTATTTGTTTCGTATATTTTTTTTGTATTGTGTTTTTTGTATTTTTTGTATTATTTATGTTTATTCTTGCATTGTTTTTGTATTATTTTTGGATATTGGTTTATTGTTTTTTGCATATTTTTGTATTGTTTTTTTTATATGTTGCTTTATTTTTTAGCTTGTACGTGAATTACTGTAATATTTTCTGTTTAACTTCCGTGTCCTTTGGTATTATAGCGTATTTAAATATGACATCCTTTGTTCATATAAATTATTTTGTTCTTATCCGCGGGTTTCTATTCCAGGTAAACACTGTTTTTTTTTTTAATTTGATGTTTCTGATTTTTGGTAGTTTCATGTAAATTGAAATATAAAGGCGGGCAGTGGTTGCTCGACTTACATGTCCGGTGTCCCAGGCCGAATATTTTGTGTCGACGCAGGTTTCAGGACCTTTACCTTTTATACAACTCACCAACCCGATCCTCACACATAAGCTTTTCTTTTTCTTTTCTTTATTTAATTTAGTTTGCATTTAGATTACTTTCTTTCTTTTTACTATCTCTCTCTCTCTCTCTCTCTAAACTTTTGTCGTCGGACATACCGTCCTCCCCCATAGCCTCCATTTGTTAAATCTCTACTAACCATGCCCTTCCCCACGGACAAACATGTGTCTCCCGCTGCTCTTACCTTCCTCAGGTGCTTTGTTTTGTTATTTAGCTTTCTTCTTTCTTCCTTTCTTTCTCTTTATCTTTTCTTCTCTTTTATTGCGTTTTTCTTTCTTTTTTATTGGCATCTTATTTTTTTAAAATTGTTTTGTGTTTTTTTTCTTTTAATATATATTCGTTTTTCCTTTCTTTCTGCTTTTATCTTTTATTATTATTATTATTATTATTATTATTATTATTATTATTATTATTATTATTATTATTATAGCCCTTCTCTTTTATTCCGTATATTCTTTCTTTCTGTTTTGCCTTTTTTCCTTTTTTTTCTGTATTTTCTTTCATTTTGTTTCATTTTTTCTGCTTTCTGTGAATTATTTATGTCGTTCTTTTTCTTCTTTTTTTCTAATAGGTTTTCCATATTCTTTCTTTCTTCTTTGTTTTTAAAATTTTTTTGTTTTGTTTTGTTTACTTCAAATTCTTCTTATTTCTCTTTGCAGCTATTTTTTCTAAATAATGATTTTCTTTTTTAAAATTCTTCCTTTTCTTTCTGTTTTCTTTGTCATTTTTTCTTTCTCGTAAACATCTTTTTATTCCCCCCCCATATATATATATATATATATATGTGTGTGTGTGTGTATGCACGTGTTTATATGCACGTGTTTATATCTATATGTTTGTATATGCATTAATGTATATGTGTGTGTTTGTATATGTTTATATGTACACATTTCTATGTAAATGTATATATATATATATATATATATATATGTGTGTGTGTGTGTGCGTGCGTGTGTGTGTGTTTGTGTGTTTAAGTGTGCTATTTATGTGTTTTACATAAGCATTTATATTTCGCAACACATTCATGAGCATGTTTCGGATAGCTAGTTACAACGGACCATAGATTTACTAAAAGTATAGTGATATATATATATATATATATATATATATATATATATATATATATATATATAAACAAAAAGTATAGTGATATATATATATATATATATTGTTTATATATATATATATATAAACAAAAAGTATAGTGATATATATATATATATATATATATATATATATATATATATATATATATATATATATATATATATATATATAAACAAAGAAAATATTATATAAAACAAATAAAAAGTATATTTTGCTCTACTTCAGTATTGGGCACTGTTATATCAAACAATATATTTTTTTCTTTCTTATTTTCCCACTTCACATTCGTTACTTCTCTTTTCACTCTTTCTCTATTTATTGTACATTTCTTTCCTTTTTCTCTTTTTCTTTCTTTTATACAACTTTTCTTTTCCTTCATGTTTTCTTATGCAACTTTATTACGTACTGTAATAATCTACTTTTTGCTTTCTTTCTTTTAATTCCACAATTTCCTATCACCCTCTTTCCTTTGTGTCTTCTATCTTTTTATCTTTATTTCTTTGCTTTCTGACTTATCTCCCTTTCTTTCGTTCCATTTGTCGCTTTTTTTTTTATAATTATCTCCCTTTCTTTCTCTTTTTTTTGTTCTTTAATCCTTTTTTTTTTGTTTTCGTTTTGCCTTTATTCGTTTCCGTCTTCATTTTTCTTTCTTTCTTTCTTTCTTTCTGCACCATTCATTACTTTTTTTTTTCGTTCTTTCTTTCTTTCATCTTTATCTTTTCAGTGTCATTTTCATTCTTTGTTTTCAATTATCTTTTTTAAATAGTAATTTCTTTCACTCTTTCTTTCTTTTTAATTTCTTTCTATTATTTTCATCTTATTTTCTTCCCCCTTTTTTTTCGATCTCTACTGCCTTCCCTCTTTTTTTCATTATTTCGTTATCTACATCAGTTTCTTCTTCTTTTTTCTTCTTCTCCCCCATTTTTCTATCTTTTCGACTCCTCTCCCTTCCGCTTATTATCTCTTTACTACTTTCTTATTTCCTTTCTTTCAATTTTTTTTCCAACCTACTTCCCTTTCTGTCTTTCTTGCTCTTAAGCCTTCCCTCCTCCCACCCTCTATTTATTTACCCCTTACGATAATAATATCAGGTGACAATAAAGTTTTATAAACCTACCTGTCGTTGATAGTGAGGAGAAGGGGGAGGTATGTTAGCGTTGCGCGTATTTTCAGAGACGCGGGGTGAGAGTAGGGGGAGAGTTCATTGTTTACTTTTGTTTTTGTTTTTGGTTTCATCTTCTTTACTAAAAAGAAAAAGAAAACCTTTTGTATCGCAAGCATGGCCTTTACTCGCTTGCCATTAAAAATGGGGAAGGGCTGGAAAAAGGGGGTCGCATTGGCTTTACTAACCGTCGCGAGCTTGTAAGACGACGGCATGTGGCAAGAACAATGATTACACACAAACATAATACAAATATCTATCTATCTATCTATCTATCTATCTATATATATATATATATATATATATATATATATATATATATATACACACACACACACACACACACACACATATATATATATATATATATATATATATATATATATATATATATATATATATATATATATATATATGAATGGAAATTTATAGAAATTAAAATTTGTGGAAATGGAAGCAATTTTTTAGAATTTTTGGATTTTACCGTTATTGGATATTTTACCCCTCACCAGACTATCCATTTTGCTAAATCCTACCCTCTGATGAGAAGGAAATTATTTCTCCGACACTCGGCGGATTAAAGACTACCCACTTATTTTGTGCTTCTTTTTAAAAATTAAATATGTTTTTAACTCTTTTTCAAAGTGTACTTGTTCAAAGTGTATTTGTTCTTTTATATATATATATATATATATATATATATATATATATATATATATATATATATACTCGTATATATATATATATATATATATCTAGATATAAATATATATATACACACGAATACATATACATGTGTGTGTATTTGTATGTATATATATATGTGTGTGTTTGTATGTATATGTATATATATACCTGTATATATATGTAAATAAAAACATATATATTTGTATATATATATATATATATATATATATACATAAATATATATATATATATATATATATATGTACGAGCAAACAGTTAATAAAACGTTAAAAACAATTTGAAAATGAGTTAAAAACATATTTAATCTGAAAAGGAAACACTTATCAAGTGTTTCCTTTTCTAGATTAAATATGTTGTTAACTCTTTTTCAAATTGTTTTTAACGTTCTATTAACCATTAGCTCGTATTATAAGCTCTATGTCCTATTTGGTTTTATCTATATAATATACTTTAATTTTACCATCTTGGATCATTTTGGTAAATTTAATTGTAATTTTATATATTAATATATATATATATATGTATATATATATATATATATTAATATATATTGATATATACATATATATACATATACACCTATAATTTTGTGTATTTCCTGTAAAGAAAAAAAGATCTCTCGGTTGGTTTCAATAAAAAAGCGGGGCAATGTTGGCAGCAAGTTTGGCTGCCCCATACTCGGCATTACAATCTTCAAAGGAAGAAAAATTAAAAAAAATAAAAAAATTAAAAACCTTTTGTCTATTTATTTAAAAAGAAAATTCAACTTTGTTATATATGGCCGTTGGGTTGCATTCATGATTTGCACTTGCGTAATATGTGTGTAAAATGTTATAGTATTTCTATATATATAGTTCAATTTTTTTAACTTTGACCCCTATTATGACCCTTTAAAATTTATTGTTTTGGGCTCAAATCAAGTTATTAAGTTAGATCCATGTCCAAGAAACCTATATCTAAAATTTCAAGTGTTTAGCCCTTAAATTGTCGGAGGAGTTTGGTAGAGTTCTCAAAGGTCAAATCGATGTTTAAAACATTCTACCTACCCAACTCTTGTTTAAGTTTTTGGTCTACACGCATGAAACTTAATATATAAGGTATTCGACTTATGCGAAGCATTATATTTGATTTTTATCCGGGAAAATCAGTACAAAAGTGTGAAAATTACAAAAAATCGAATTTGGCAGTTGAAGGTCGAACGATGGCATTACGAATATGCATGCGTAACATAATAGCAATTAGTTCATGATTTAATTAACCTTGCAGCATACATGTCTTCATAACTCAGGTAATTCTCAGTTTCTATTCTCGGTGACAGCGTATGAATAATTTTTTTTTAACATATTTTTGACTGCAAATTCTGAATGCACCTAGGAAGAAGCTAATTATCATATTTGTTTTTATTTTGTTATGGTCCGAGTAGAAATGTATGTAATCATTTTTGTGTGTAGTATTGCGGTGAAATTATAAGCATAGTATATTATTGGATTTTATAATTTGTAGAAAAGGTAATGAGTGATTGTTTTCTGTTTTATAGGTTAAATTTATGAAGAGTTCAATTGAGTCTAATTGGTCTTTAATATATATGTGCGCGTTTCAGGATGTTAATTAAAAAGTGGTGCCACTGTATCAAAGATGTTTGGAGGTAATCTAAGAGTGTGTGTGTATGTGTTTGTGTGTGTTTGTGTGTGTGTTTGTGTGTGGGTTTGTGTGTGTGTTTGTGTGCGTGTGCGTCTGTTCGTGTGCGTGTGTGTGTGTGTGTGTGTGTGTGTGTGTGTGTGTGTGTGTGTGTGTGTGTGTGTGTGTGTGAAAATGCAACAAATCAACAAATGCAACAAATCTTCGGATTTTTTTCAAATTTATTTGATCATTCAATTTTTTTTCATTATAAAGTTATTAAGTCATATTCTTCTGGGTAAGAACGGAAAATATTCAGAAATTGGCATTAGAATTATATAATTGTTTCTGCACTACAAAACGGGTGCTGTCATGATTTGAAAATTTCACCATGCTGAAAGAAATTAACAGTACGATAAACACCGGCTTGGAATTTGAGATACATAAACTTTTTTGTCATTATTTGTATATGGTCTGCAGTTATATATAACAATATTCGAACTGCATGGCATGAATCAAGTTTAAACACAGTATATATATATATATATATATATATATATATATATATATATATATATATATATATGTATATATATATGTATATATATATATAAAGTGTTTAAATTATACAGCCGTTTTAACCATATAAATAAATAAATAAATAATATTAATAATCTAATAATATTTTTTCTTATTTATTTGCCTGATTATAGATGTTATTTTTTAATTGTAGATGGCATTTATTCCAAACAATTTTTCGAGAGTATCTCTCATCTTCAGGGGTAGAAGTTTCTGTTGGCATTCTTCTAATTAGTGTTGAATCTATGTTTCAATCATCTATTTGGTGTCTAACTCCTGTGCTGATGAAGAGTTTGTATTTTCTAAAATAAATTGCATCTCAGAAACGATACATAATAAATATTAAAGTTATGGTTGAATCAAAATTTTGAAAGAAAACGAAATTTCCTCCAAAACAAGTGTAATTGATCCTGGATATTTCGTTTATTCTGAAATTAGATTTAACCATGGTGTAAATTGGTATCATCCGTAGACGTTTATTTATAATATAATCTGCTGGTAGGTTTTATTATTTTGTAAAATGTTCAGTTAGACACAATCCTTTCTTCGGATGAGTGAAGCTCATAGAAAAATTAAAATATATAACTCAGTATATTAGCTGTTATAGTGTAAACGAAACGGTTCTTCAACAAATGATGTTTTCCCAACTGAATAAAAATAGTGTTAACGTAATTTATATATATATATATATATATATATATATATATATATATATGTATATATATGTGTGTGTGTGGGGGGGGGGGGTGAGTACGTGACTAAATATGCAGTAATAAAATAATTTTGCAGATATGTTAGTCACAATATGATAAGATCTTGTAATAGCTACAATTTGAAAAGTAATAAATGATTAACTGAGAAAACTTGATATTATGAACTAGGAAAATGATATATATATATATATATACTAAGTTTGGGTATATTACTAAACCGAACTAAAAATCAATATTTTAAGCAATGTACTCAATACGCGTTGCTGTCCTCCGATGTCTTGAGTTTTCTTTACAATTCTACTAGTGCATATTTTACATTCTGCATTCTATTTTATTGTGCTGATTAAAAATTCTGGTTGTGTTTATAAGCTTTTCAAATTACTTTTTTGTTGTTGTTTTTGTTTTTGTATGTTTCTGTTCGTTTTTACATGGAGCTATATCTTGTTCATATGCATAAGGTGGTTCATTCTTTCTTCTGTATCTGTGAATTGGTTTCTAGCATTTAACTTTCCTAGCATGTTGTTTTGTTGAAATAGTGGTGGTGATATAAAGTCTCCGAGGCAAATATTCCTTTCTCGGCGAGATATTAAAATTTAGAAGACTGATCTCTTATCAGAGATTTTGTATATGTTCAAGTATTACATTATCCCTTTATTATTCTTGCCTTACATGGAGCTTTCACATAGGTCATCAAAGATCTGATTGCAAACCTTTGGTGTTCCCTGGAAGCTGAGCGACAACAAGTATCCCCAGACTCCAGCACTCTCCACCTCCTTCGATAGCATTTGCAAATAAATTTGCGTTATCGCAACAGCCACTCACCATTGATTTCTCGCTGGCAGCAGCTATTGGTCTAAACTGGAATTTGAGTGGAAGTAAACCTCCCCAAGGCCTCAGTTCTCTTTGCGTTTGTTCAGCGGAGATCAGGTCAGCGCTTTCTCCTCGTTTTTTTCCATCCTCCTTGACCCTTCTCGGCTATTTGGTTTCACATTTAAATTTGGGGGGTGAACGGGGATGGGACAATAGAAGGGGATGCGTGACGGGGATGTAGAACTTGTTGATATGCAGCTTCAGTGTTCTTCATTCCCTGTAACGCTTCTTAATGTTTGCCTCGGCAGATTCTCAGCATTCAAGGGCTTTCCTTAACATGTCAGCCCTTATCGTTAGTCTTTTTATCTGTGCAACCATTTCTTTGATTCCAATTTCTTCCATTTTATTATTATTATTATATTGGCTCACGAGGAGCTTTCACACAGGTCATCAAAGATCTTGCCTTGAAAATAACCTGTGGTGTTCCCTGGATGCTGAGTGACAACACATCTCCCCAGAATGATTTATTATTATTATTATTATTATTATTATTATTATTATTATTATTATTATTATTATTATTAGCTCACCATGAGTTTTCGCACAGGTCATAAAGGATCTATGCTTAAAAACAACCTGTGGTGTTTCCTGGAAGCTGAGTGACAACAAGTATCCCCACATTTCCAATACTCTCCACCTCTTTCGATAAAATTTGCAAATGAATTTGCATTATCGCAACAGCCACTTATCATTGATTTCTCGCTAGTAGCGGCCATTGGTTATACTGGAGTTTTAGTGGGAATAAGCCTCCCCAAGGTACCACTTGCACTTGTCCAGCGGATGTCTAGTCAGCGCTGTTCCCTTGGTCTTTCCTTCCTCTTTGAGCTTTCTCGGCTATTTAGCATCATTCTTTGGGGGGATGCAGTGATTGGTTAATGGGAATGGGGATGGAGAATTATAGATATGCAACTTCAATGTTCTTGGTTCCATGTAACATTTAGTGTTTTGTATTTGCAGAAGTTCGTCTGGCGCGCGCATATAGCTCATGGATTAGTCTCCGCATTCAAGGATTTTAAACAATTTTTTAGTTGTTTAATTATTGTTACTTGTTTAATTTTTCCAGCCATTCCTCTGATTCCAATTTCTCAATTCTTTTCGGAGGTGTTCGTAGTGCTCCTACTATTATAGGTAGTATCGTGATTTTTTTCATCTTCCACTCCCCTTTCAGTTCTCTGGCCAGCTCTGTGTATTTGCTCCGTTTCTCCTTTACTTTGATATTTATCTCGTGGTCAGCTTGAACAGCAAAGCCTAAGATTTGGCAGGACTTTTCTTTCTTGTTAATTATTACGACATATGGCCTTCTTGCTTGGATGGCTTTATCCCTTTGTATGTGCATATCCCATAGGATTTTGTGATTCTCTTTTTCAATTACTGTTGCTTGTTTATACTTATACCATTTGTCTGTTCATTCGAGATGCAGTTTTTTGCACAATTCCCAGTGTACTGCCCTTCCCACTTGATCCTGTATGTTCCTGTATTTCTTTAGGGCTACTTTGCTGCATTCACTTACTATATAATTTATCGTTTCGTCTCTTTGTTCGCAGAATCTGCATTTGCTGCTTTGTTGTGTTTTTTTTGTATCTTTGCTTTGATATTGTTGGTTCGTTATCGAATTATATTGTGCTGCAGTTAATAGGGATTCGATTTCTCGGTCGACGTGGCCTTTTTCGCATCCATGTTCAAGTGTTTTCGTAAATCTCATCTTTTGTCATCCTTATCAATCTTCGGTGTAGTTGTTTCTCTTCCAATTATTATTATTATTATTATTATTATTATTATTATTATTATTATTATTATTATTATTATTCACATTTTGTACATGGCTATTTGTATTGCCGATTTTATGCTGATAGGCGGATCAAAACAAATAAACATAGGTGATAAGCATCTTCTGTTCTCAGTCTTCCAGCAGTTTCTGCAAGATTTTGGCGATTCACAACAAAGCAACTTTTGAGTACTCCAACAATAGATCTCAATTTTCTCAATCAACTTGTCAACTCCTTTGCCACATTTCCCAGAGCTCCTATCACCACAGGTACAACTTCTAGCTTCTTTAATTTCCATAATCTTTTTAACCGCCCTTTTCAAGTCTTAGTACTTTTAGAATTTCCCTTTTTCTTTTTTCTCCACATTCGCATTAGCTGGCACTGGTATATCAATTACTGCCATGTGTTCCTTTTTGTTTCCAACAAGACTGAATCTGGTCTCCTTGCTTCAATCACATTCGATATTTATATTCCACAATAATTTCATATTATCACTGTCCGCCACTCCTACTACAACATGTTCGTACCATTTTTCATTGCATTCCAACCTTCTTTTCTTGCATGTATTCAAATGTATTTTTCCCGCAAATATTGTCATGTCGTCTCTTGTATTCCTTTTGAGCTAACTTCTTACAACTACTGATGAGGTGCTGTACATTCTCATCTCTTTGTCTACAGAGTCGACATAGAGGATTTTCAGCCGTTTTATCAATGTAATACTTAATATCATTTGTCCTGAACGCTGGCTCCTCTGCGGCACATTTAAGGGCTTCTGTTCCAACTATTAAACCATCACCAGATTTTTTTTGTTAGTCCACTGCCTCTGTAGATTAGTACTGAACTGGCTAAGTGTGTTCTTATCAATCTCAATTATTATTATTGTCATTAGTATTAAGTCTCAACTTTTCGATGTTATTAGTTAGATATTTGTTTCTTTGAATATCATTCCAGCTGCATCTTATAACTTTACAAGTCTTTTACAAAATTGGAAAATACATTTTCTCGTCAAGTTGCTTAATTCATTCATGCTTGATTTTCTTTATGGTCCTAAGCGTTCCATTTAAAATGAGATTCGTAGGCACTTATGCTGACGACACTACCATCTATGGCAATAATTCAAAGTCCGAAAACGACTTCTCTCTCCTCTGATCTTCAACACGTAATGCAATGAGAAAGAGGTGGCTGGTAAATTTAAATGAATCTAAAACAAAGCTTCTCTCTATATCGTCAACGCTCTGATCTCCGTCCGGCATAAATTGAAATGAATGACTCTTATTTTAGGGAGGCTCCATGTTTTGACAAGCTTCTGAGTCTGACATTTACACCTGGTCTGAAATAAAACACCTACATGAAATCAGTTACTAAGTGTGCTGCAAAAATGGTGAAATAATTCTACCACTCCCATAGATATCTCACTGCTGTTGCAATTCTCTACCAGCATAAGCGCCAAGTACGTCATAGGATAGAGTACTGTCGCCACATTTGAGCAAGAGTGTCTAGAATCTGCTTTAACAGGGTTGAAAATAGATTTCGTAGCATAGTGGGGATGCCCTTTTTCTCCCTGCCACCTCTTTCATACAGAAGAGACGTCGCGGGCCTTTCTCTGCTTTATCTTTATTTTCATGGCAAGTGACCGTCTGAGCTCCAATCTATGGTCCCTCCTTGCCTTACTTTCACGAAAAGGCACTCGTTTAACTGAAACCACTATTAATAATTCCCCCACTTTTTATCTGTGCCTAAACCTAAACGTAGATTCCATGAACAAAGCGTCTTTCTTAGAACTGCACGCCTGTGGAACTCTCTTCCGTTTTCCTTCTTTCCAACTGACTACCACATGGTCGTCTCCAAGTCCAATGTGAACCAGTTCTTGATGAGCCATCCCGTGAAGTAATCGAATTTAGCAAATTTCCATTACTAACGATTACTACGATATTGTCCCATTGGCTACCGTACACTCATTAACTCTTAGACTATAGTGGCATTCGGGCATTGGTAAGTGGTGACTCCATTGAAAAAAAGGCGGGTAATAACTTTCTTCAAAGCCGAACAGGAAATACTTACGGTAAACTAGCGTTTATGTGTCATGAAATATTGAGGAGCTAACAATGAGCGGAAAAAAAGGTTCTCGTTGCCGACTAGGGATAAAATCTGGTACAAGAGCATCCAACCAAGAGTGATGAAAGTATTAGTCTAATCTATTATGTTTTATTCTTATATGGAAATTAATCCAGACAAGACACGAAATCACTTGATGTAAGGAGCTAAAATATAAGAATATATAAATAAAATACTACTTCAATATCAAAAACTTACCGACAACAAGTATTAGATGGAATAGATTCTAATCCAAAAAAACAACAATTCTTCTCCCTTTGTCAGAAGCATTGCTGTTGAATGTGAGGACTAAAGGACAAAATGAGGAAACAAGAGTTACGAGGATGCCGCAAGTAAACCTAAGATCCACTTTCTATTCTACATTAGAGAATTGTTGTAAATGTTGAGGTTTAAATGTAAATTTCAGGCCGTTTTAACGCTAGTTACTAAAACGAGTGGCATTTATTGCTTCTACAAAACAGGACCACCTTGCTAATCTTTTACAAAAAAACACTCAACTAGCTACAACCAGTAAGTGTGCCTAAATTTAATCGAAGATTCCATGCACAAAGATTTTGTTTCCAGAACTGTTCATCTGTAGAACACTGTACTGCTGGCCTGATTTCCGGTTGAACACAACCTGATAGCCTTTAAACCCAATGTTAGCAAGTTCTTGTTGAGCCCTCCCCATAAGTAATTAAATTCTACCCAACCTATATCTATCTATCTATCTATCTATATCTATCTTCTTCTATACTCCTATAAATTCGTTTTTGTTTTGTGTGTATTGATATTCATATTAAAACCCCTCATTTCTATTTATTTAAAAAGAAAATACAATGTTCTTATATATGGCCTGTTGAATTTCATTCACTAGCAAAAGATCTAGCTAATTTGCATATTATTTTAAACATTCATTTTAATCAATTCACTATTAGGTGCTTCGGTTTTCTAATGAGATAATCATCTTTAGTTAACTATTATGTGTAATTATATTCATGCAGATATTCTACAAGATTTATACTTGCATAATATTTGCGTAAAAAGTTTATAGTAAACACAAAATTGTTTCCATACGTATATCTTTTTGTTTAACAAATTTTGCTTACCAAACTCCTCCGAGAGTTTTTGATCTACAGCCATGAAACTTCATATATAAGGTATTTGAATCCATGCAAAACTTTATATTTGGGTTTTAGCCTGAAAAATTACCGGCAAAAGTGTGAAAATTAAAAAAAAAAATGAAATTTTCTAGGCGAAGGTCGAACGCCGGCATTACGAATGCATAACGTAGAGTTTTAATTTTTAGCTTCGTAGTAAACATGTTTTCATAGCCCAGTCATTGACGGCAGAGGCAAAATAAATCGTGAACTTAACGTTTTGGTTTCGATTCTCGGTGGTGGCGCATGAGTCTTTTTTTCATACTTTGTAAATCATTACTATAGATTGCATCCAATCTCTCTCTCTCTCTCTCTCTCTCTCTATATATATATATATATATATATATATATATATATAAAAGTAAAAATGTCTGTTTGTCTTTTCTCTATGGTAGTTAAGGAAGAGTATTATACAGAAAGGCATTTCTTTATATATTCACAATTTTTCATCTATATATATGCACATACTCTTAAAAACACTACATAGGGCCCGAGCAAAGCCGGACAGAACTGCTAGTTTACACTATTAACAATTACTAAACTACCACCTTACATTCATTAATCCTTATCCTTGAGTGGCCTTTATGCTTTGATAAGTCGTGATTCTCAAGTAAAGAAAAAAAAACTTAGGAAAGGGCTGCCCTTCCTAGTCATCCGTCTGGTTAGGGTTGCTTAAAAGGCATCGTTTGTTCGGGTCAAGAAAAGAGCATTTAACACACAGGTGTGTTGTTTGTTAACTTCCCTGTGAATCTGCTCCAATTATCAGGCTGTTGTCATTCGACCCACCTTGCAACTCGCGTTGCCTGACGCTACAAAAAATACTGAGGAAAACAAGCACTCGACACACGACACACGGCACATGTCACAGTTTAGCAATCATTCCGTGTGTATATATTGTGTTTGTGCAAGCGTATTTCGTACATTCGTTTTGTAATATCTTTCTTTCCTTCTTTCTTTCCGTTTTCCTTTTTTCGTCTATTTTCTCATTTAGAGCATTTAGTATGTTTCTTCGTTCGACTGTCATTCCTTTTTTTTTCTCCTGTAGCTATTCATGCTTTATTTCTTGTCATTTGTTTATTCCCTCTTCCTTTTCTGTCTTTTCTTTTTACTTTTCGTTAGAGATATATTTTCAATTTCATTTTTGCGCCGTAAAAGATTCCTTTACTTTCTACAATTTTATTTTTGATTTCAACTTCCGGTTATTAATTGGTAGTGTTCTATCTACTCTCTTCCTTTCTTTCACTCAGCCTCTTTTTTCACTTTATATATATATATATATATATATATATATATATATATATATATATATATATATATATGCAAACATGTATATATATGTATGTATGTATGTATGTATGAATGTACGTAAGTATGTATGTAGGTATTTATGTATGTATATATGTATGTAGGTATGTGTGTAGGCATATATGTATGTATGCAGGTAGTTATGTTTGTATGTATGTATGTATGTAGGTATATATGTAGGCATGTATTTATGTAAATATTTATGTATGTATGTATGGATGTATAAATGTATGTATGGAGGTATGTATGTATGTATGTATGAATGTAGGTACGTATGTAAGTATGTATTTATGCATGTATGTAAGTATGTATGCAGGTATTATGTATATAGATATTTATGTATGCATGTAGGTAGGTATTATGTAGGTATGTATGCATTTATGCATGTATGTATGTATGTATGTATGTATGCATGTATGATTGACAAACCATTCTAAATTCCAAGATGTTGTTCATCTTAATGTTTATTTCTTTCAGTATGTTAAATTATTCAGTTCCTGGCAACACTTGTTTCGTAGCGTAGAAACAATCATATAATTATTTTAACAAAATATTTTCCGTCCTGATTCATCAGGAGGATAAGAACTTATTAACTTTAAAAATAAAAGTAAAAAAAAAAAATGTTGGCATGATTACATATATACGATGATTACATAAATTCGAAAGAATCCGAAGATCAGTTGCATTGTTTTCTTGTGATATTTACGCCATCTTGTATTTTTATGGTAGAGGTATTCATGCGTTATTAATTGTATTAATATAACGCGGTTATATTGTTTTAATCAACACTAAAATGGCTTATGGATACATTTTTTAATTTATTATTAATAAACAGTTTATATTTATTGACTATATATATATATATATTTTAAAACTTTAAAGAAGGCCATAAAAGCATCGGTGCCGCTGGTTTCAAATCCAATATAGAGGAACTAGTTTATGTCAAGAAATATTGGACTCTTTTAAACCTCTGTTTAATGTCTTTTCTCCCGGGAATGGCGACCGTTTTATATATCCACCATTTAAACGATATAAAACAGAGGCTTAAGAGTCCAATATTATATTACATCTTTTTCTTCCGGTAATGTCAGTCAAAAGAAAAGATATACAACAGCGACTGAAGAGGATAAAATATTTCTCGGTCATAAACTGGCCTTTATATATATAGGATTTTAAACCGGCGGTACTTATGGTTTTCTGAATTTTTATAAAGATTTGAAAATAAATAAATATTATTCTCTTATATGTAAATTGTTTTCTTTATAATCAAATACTTCGCTGGGGTTCTTTCGCACAAAACGCACACATATTGGTTAGAAATGTTACGGTTTTTCCATGTACAATCCTACACTAACGTCTTTCAACTCATCTACCGATGTGCTCCACAAATATTTATTACAACCCAACGTGAAAAAACTCTAAAACAAAAGATAAGCCTAAACCCATTTCACTAAATATCTACTATCAGGTCCACTTTTCCAGCATTAAGGATTCGTGTTTCAATATTTTCATGGGTTAAACTATATTTATAGCAAATTAAATTCTTCCTTTGTGACACTGACATTAGCCCACCTGCTTCTATCGATGATCTCAAGATTAAACGATGCTCAAACATTTGACAAGCGTTCGGTATATCCGGAGGTTTACGTCAGTTACTAAACGATCCTGAGTCAACATCACAGAAATCCGGTGCACAAAGTGTAAAAGTACCGGATACTCAAACATTACATTCAAAGTTACATAATATCGTCATGTACATATAATTTGTTCATACGCTTTCTATGCAACAGACATTTATAACGTAAACCCTAAATTGCTCTATATGTGCTTTCGAGTAGAATTTACTTACAGAACCGATTTTCTCTTGTCACCCTGCCGTATCCTTAATATCGGAATTACTTTCTTTGAAGATATTTCTGAAAAAAAGATGTCTGCTTCTTCTTTTGCAAGCACTAATGCATGCGGGAATTAAATAATCACAATGCTGAATGGCTAATTCACTCAAACAAGATGATGAGAGAAAAATATTTGGGGTTTTTTTCACGATTTTTCATTGCTCAGAATCTAACCTTTATTGTTGAGCAATCTATTCACGTACACGAGGCTGACAGATATTTTCCAAGTCTTTTTGGCATTTTTTCTGGCAATTGATTCCAAAACATCATTCACAAACTTAACTTCAATCACTAAGTTGTCTCGATTCAGATTTTTAAAATGTGCAATCAAATCTCCGAAGCCCGTCTCCATTACACAGTGTATCTATAATCCATGGCTGACTAGGAAAACCACATCTCTTTTTTATCAGGCATACAAAAAGCATTAAAAAAGTAACGGATCCTATTTTATTCCGTCCGAATGGATCAGAGAGAATCGTAAATTGCATGGTTATGAGGATCTGAACCTTTGATATCCATGTTGGATATATTAACAGTGTGAGACTGTAAAAAAAGCAATTCCTGTTATGGACATGCGTCAAAAGCAGAGGTTCGACATTGAATTCCATGAAAAAGAGCATTAATAACTGTAATGACTCTGTAGAAAAAAAATCTGGAGGGCAAAATGTCGCTCGTTTTAACGGTATAGCTCCTAATCTTTGTACTTCGTTTTTTTTTTTAATGAATAAAAAAAAGTTATAGTTTTATAACGACACTCGTATGTCGAAGCGTGTTTCGGACGCCCATACACGATCACCGTTCATTACTTGCAAAGTGCAGTGAGTATAGTAGTCACACACACACACACACACACACACACACACACACACACACACACACACACACACACATATATATATATATATATATATATATATATATAAACCAGTATAGATCTCTCTATATATACATACACATATACATAACGTCTCCGCAAATAGAGTCAACGATAACTTTTAGCTCGTTGTGATGATTCGGGAGGAAATAATTATAACCTGCACTGATGATTGCAAAAACATGAAACATTAGTGTCTGTAGATATATGAATAATCATTAATATATTTAATTATAAGCTTCTTTACCATTCTTAAAGTTGAGCGCTGGTTGAAAAAGAAAGCAAATAGCCAATCAACTGGCGTTATGCACTATTCACGATCTCTGGTCGTTAGAATACTCTCTGATTACTTTGCTGTTGTGTTCGCATTTGACATTTATAGATGGTATATTTCTTTTAATTATCGTAGTAATTGTTGTCGGCCTAGGCGTAACGCTTAGCAATTGGATGCAAAGGTTAAATTGTAGCTAGATTACAATCTTTCGAACCGGAATTAATTATCACCTCCTACACTGATGATTCCAAAAGCATGAAGTACTCGTTGCTGTAGATATAAAATATATATTAATATTCATATATATATATATATATATATATATATATATATATATATGAATATATAGGTGTGTGTATATATATATAGGTGTGTGTATATATATATGTGTGTGTATGTATGTGTGTGTATGTGTGTGTCTATGGTAGTTTGACACTAGATCATATTTTAAAGTACAGAAAATCCAACTTTCTAAACTGAAAAGCGTTTCTGTTTCTGCTTGTCTGGTCGAAAACTGAACAGATAATACACTTTGATCTGACCTCCAAGTCTGCAAGAAAACATAAAATAAATTAACGTCCAATAACGTGTCTTCCGTAGTTCAACAGTGACACAAGACACAAAAAAAGTCACATACGCACGCAAACAATGCTCGCCTGGCAAAAGCGACAGAAGCGGCGGTCGCGAAACAGGTGTCGGTACAGACACCACAGACGAGACGCTGTCAACCTTACGCGACACGACTACTGAAGGCTTTTCGTGTATTTAACCGCGAGTGTGAGAACAGGCATTACAGAGAGAGAGAGAGAGAGAGAGAGAGAGAGAGGGAGAGAGGGAGAGAGGGAGAGACAGATAAAGGAATAAAGAAAGAAAAAAAAAAGAAAGAGCGGGGTGTGAGAGGCCGATAGCGTTCGTGTGCCACGGTAGTCGAAGGTGTGGGTCAGGTTTGGGACGACGAGTTAAGAAATGACAGGTGGAAAAAAAAGGAAGAAACCACCACCTCGCTTACCGTCAGTTTACGCGTGGCGGTCCCCAGCAGGTGGGAGAAGGGTGCGTGCGACCAAGTTACGCTCCAGGTGTAACTGAGAATAGGTGGGCTTTTTTTTTTTTTTAGTTTTGTCATGGAAGTAGAGGTGTCGTTGAGAAGGAGGGGGGGCAACGGATACGGTCGTGTCGTACTAAGTACTGTTTTGTATACTAAATAGGTGGAGCGTGCGGTAGAGACCTAGTGAAGATTATAGAAAGCCTAAAAATAAGTTTTTATATATTAAATATATATACTAGCATGGTGACCCGACATTGCCGGGTATTAAATGATGATTAACAAATCCGTCAAACTCATATTTTATTTTGATCAAAATCGATAAAATAACCCATTTTCAATCATATAAAATTGATTGCCTGCTCTAATTGGGGACCCATCGCTATGCATCTAGAGGGAGCTTCACATTCATAATGGCTGTTCACAATATAAGGTGTCTTCAATAAGTTTCCACTTTTTTTTGCACAGTCCTTTAAATTTTCGTAGACTTTTGAAAATTCATTATGTTTTGCTATACATATGCGATTAATGACGAATTTTTATGATTTTAGGTTCAAATGATGGTTGGTTGGTTGTTTTTGTTTTACGGCATATCAACCCTTTTCAGGTTATTTAATGCCGAATCCAGTGATTTGGAAGGAAAGTTCTTTTAATAGAATATATATGTTTTTGTTTTTTTTTTCAAGTCAGTTTCTATTCAACCCATAGTTGGTACCATAACAGGTACTACCACTCCGGGTCAGAGTGGACCTGGGAGTAATGACCATTAAAGGGTGGCTCCACATTCCCCAACACCCGCAAGCTGGGGCCTCACCATCGGATATAGTTTAAGGTCATATCCAGGGCCCAGGTTCAAATGAACAGCTAGAGTAGGAATCGGAATACAGCCTACTAAAGCCTGATTGTCAACGCTAATGAATTAAAAAAAATGCAATCTGGTTGTAAGTATACTTTCGAAGAACGATATGCAATAAAATTTATATTTTAAACTTGGAAAAATGACACAGAAACGTGTGGAATGCTTCAGGCTGCTTTTGGACTATCTAGCATGAACCCCGCATCATTTTGGATGGTAACAGATATTCAAGGAAGGCAGCGGGCCTGTGAGGGAAGATAAGGATAGGTATGGGAGGGGCAAGGAACTTAGAACACAGGAGTTGATTAGTCAAATAAATAATTATATGCATAAAAACCACCGCGTGTCTATAGAAGTACTAAGGGCACAGTTGTATGCCAGTATATGAAACTGTACGCACAATTATTCGCGAAGAAATGAAGATTTTTTTTTTACACAGAGATCACCATTTATCAAGGCCCAGAAGCCACTCAGGGATAAGGGTTAGTGCAAGTACATTACGTTAGTGTGGAGATTTGATGAAGTGTTTACTTAAGGGGGCGGTTCATTAGGAATTTGTTAACGTTGGACTTGAAGGCATCCAAGTTGTAGTCCGGAGGGAAGCAGGCAGACGGAACAGAGTTCCACAGGCGTGCAGTTCTAAGAAAGAAGCTTTGTTCATGGAATCCGCGTTTTGATTTAGGCACAGATATAGAGTGGGGGAGATTTTTCACAGTGGATTCAGCTAGACAGGTGTTTTTCGTGAACGATTGGCGAGGGGGGACCAGGGATTGGAATTCAGACGAGCACCTGCCATGAAAATAACGATAAAACTAGGATAGGCTCGCAACGTCTCTTCTGTGTGAGAGGGGTTGCAGGGTAGAGAAAAGGGCATCCCCCACAAAACCACGAAGTCTATTTTGTACTCTGTCAAGGCAGGATAGGCTATTTTTGGTAGCTCCTGCCCAGATATGGCAACAGTATTCCATCTTTGGACGTACTTGGCTTTTATATAGATAAAAAATTGCATCAGTAGTGAGATATCTTCTGGAGCGGTAGAAGGATCACACCATCTTTCCAGCGACCTTGGCAACAGACTTGATGTACGTGTTCCATTTCAGACCAGGAGTAAAGGTCAAACCCAGAAGCTAGTCAAAAGACGGGGCCTCACCCAGACGAGAGCTATCCATCACAATTGATGCCAGCTGGGGATCAGAGCGTCGCTTGTCACGGATTATTTGACACAGACGAACATCAAGATAGTTCCACACTTTCCCTCGAGTTCAGAGCTTGCTTCCTCTGACTTTTCCTTATTCCCTAAGCTAAAGAAAAACCTTAGAGGTTGTCGTTATTAGACAATTGAAGAGATGATAGAGGATGTGATGCGGTCAAGGAAAAGAAAGAAAAAAAACCGGACTCGCCATTGATAATGATGTATAACATCGAAGTTTATTTAATAAAAGCCTTTTTATTTTTATTTAAAAAGTTAAATAGAAACGAAGGTGAAAAACGAGACCCTGAGAAGCTACTTTATATATCTCTAACCGTTTCTCCGTATATAATTTCAACAAAATGAATAAAGTGTTAACTTACAAATAAATATAAATACAAATACATTTAAAAAAATAACGGATCAGTAAACATGCATGTATATATTTAGATAAGTGACATATAAGTGTGTATATATACATAGAATAATAAAATCTCCCTACACGCATATTTATAAATTCTTTTCCAGAGTAGGAAGAAACCAAATGTTATTTCCCTCTTCACTCGCATATGGTCTGCAATCTGTTTTCTCAGCATTTTTTTAACCAAATCCTGAAATAGCCACGAAATGTTGATTATCATTTATTTATTTTAGGTTTTCTTTTTATATTCGAATATATATATATATATATATATATATATATATATATATATATATATATATATATATATATATACCACCATTCTCAATGCCTTTTTTTACCATGGGAACAATGATGTATCGCAATTTCTGACGCACTTCCATGACAGGAGTGGCTTTCTTAGAGTCTCACTTTTTTAATATAAATAACAGGGAGAGAAAAATTTCAATCATCATAACAATGTATTTTACAACCATTTTTCTGATTTATTTAGATCGAATATAGGCCGTGTGTATTATATATATATATATATATATATATTTATATATATATATATATATATATATATATATATATAGCGTGTATTATATATATATATATATATATAGCGTGCTAGAATGCGATAGAAAAGAAATCAAACAAAGTGCGCTATCGCGAATGTGAAATCTTAATTACAAATATTTATTTAAAAACTGTGTATACATAGCGTTTTCATTGTATTGTAACAGCCATCTATGCTCGATAATAATTCAATACAACTCATCAGCGTCGGTGGAGAGAGTAAAACAACGGAGTTTTACGTTGTTTTTCTCTTTCCGCCGACGCTGATGAATTGTATTGGATTCTTATCAACCACAGATGGCTTTTTGAATACAATGAAACCGCTGGTTCGTCTTTGAAATGCGTACGTATAGTTCTTCAATAAATATTTGTTGTGTGTGTGTATATATATATATATATATATATATTTATATATATAAATATTTATATATATATATATATATATACATATATTGTGCATATGTATTAGTGAAGAGTAAGACAACATCGGAAGCTTCTTCAGCCTTGGTTTTTGTTGCCTCCACGGAAAAATGGCTTTTCGCGAATCATGTAACGATGAGTTTTCGTTTCTCTGATTCATTTTTATTGTTTTTATCAACTCAACATGTCCACGTCCATTTTCTGCCATTATTCACGTAATGTGAAGGCAACCAATTTTTTTCATCTATCGTTTATGCCAACGTTATTCTGACGGCAGACAAACTTTCATTTCATGGTTCCTTAAATATTGCAGACAGTTTGTATCAGCATATCTTTCCCTTGCTCATTTCTAAATTCTGGAATAATATTCGAGGTAGGCACCGATTGTGTATTCTGCCAATTTAGCTACTTTCAAGACCATATTCTTGGTGAGTATTGAATGCAGCTTGAGCAAGAAAACCAATTACAAGTTGAAAAATGATCACTAAATATTAACAAAAAATACACGTTCTTAACGACTGAACATATTAGACTACACAACGTTCCACCCTGCGACTATTTATTTTTAAATTTAGAAAGAATAAAAGAAAACATACAAGCAGAAGTTTGTTTTTTTATTAGATGACTAGCGGGGGTACCCGGCGTTGCCCGTTTGTTTGGACTGTGTGCGTGTGTTTAAGGGCGGGTTTAAAGTAAAGAATGAGCGTAGTAATAACCCTGTTTAAAAGAAAATCGATTGTAACTTCTCCACAAAATCAGCGAAACCAAAACAAAAAAAAAAAATAAATAAAAAAATGAATCGACAAAATAAAAAGGAAAAATCAGGGGATAAAAAACTAAAACAAACAACCAAAAACAAAAAAAACACAGCGAATAAAAATGACATAAATAACCTTTCGATTCGGTTAAGTCCATTCCAGGTTTTTTAAGCTACTATGAAGTGAAGAAAACCCAAACCGGTGTTCTTTTGTAACTTTCCCTTGTGAACGAGCCCGCAACGGTGTAAAGTTGTAGCGGGGGAAGGAGGAATTTATTAGCGAGAAAAGATTTTACTACCTCCATTGATTTTAACCGATTTTGGCACTGGACTCTCAGCAGAAAAAAAAATATAGGAATCTACGATTATCGAGGAAGTGGAGAGGTAATATGCCTATAACACACCTCAGATATAGTGCTGTAGTTTTTGCATATTACATTTGCATGAAATGTCTTGATTATTATCCTATTAAGATTTATTATTATCCTATTAAGAGGTAATATGCCTATAACACACCTCAGATATAGCGCTGCAGTTTGTGCATATTACATTTGCATTGAAATGTCTTGATTATTGACCTATTAAGGTCAAAATCAGAGGGGGAAAATGAGATCATTTTATATACATAGGGATTAAATAAGACACAACCATACATACACTCCGCCCACACACACACGCACCCACACACACACACACACACATATATATATATATATATATATATATATGTGTGTGTGTGTGTGTGTGTGTGTGTAAATGTATGATCTCAATATTCTCTAGTATACTTTTCTCTCTTTACGAAATATTTTCTCCTCGTCCATCATCTTTAACCTAAGTTTCTCTTGGCATTAAATATCTACGTGTTTAACATATTAATTTTCCAGTTCCATCCTGAAACTCTAATTTTACTCCGGAATGTAGGAAAATCCAAGAAAAGCGTATAGACACAAGTTTTTTTTTTTATTAGATAAAATCAATATTCTCTTTTATACTTTTCACTCTTTTCAAAATATCTCCCTCTCCGCTAACCTAAATTTTCTGTTAGCATTCAATATCTACGTCTTTTCAATGTATTTATATGGACTCTGAATCAAGTCGCAGCCGAAACATGTATGCATATATGTAGCTAAAATATTTGTATATACACCATTGCAGCCTTACTTGCTATTAATCACCATCTTCTAAATATCGCGAATCATTGGATTAATAATAAAAAACTACAAAAGCATTAAATATATATGTGCGTGTGTTGTTGTTGTTGTTGTTGTTGCAACAGTTGTGTTAGACTCCGACATATGTAGATAAATTCATATGAATTTTAATATATATATATATATATATATATATATATATATATGTGTGTGTGTGCGTGTGTATGTGTGTGTGTGTTTATATAAATATATCTGCGTATATCTCTGTGTCAGTGATAAAGAGAACGAGAGAAAGGAGGCATGTCCCCTTCCCCCAAAATAAAAGAAAAAAATGTACGTATAAGGAAGAGACATGTGCCCACTACAATAAAAACGAGCTGGCGC
>NC_136511.1:48846322-48873822 GCF_053919585.1 Euprymna scolopes | reverse complement strand
ACACACACACATTCAGCTTCATATAATAGATATATATATATATTGTATCTTCAGCTTTAACATCCACAATCGAGCACTTTATTGGATTTTTTCATCACCTCTTGACCCACACACTATATTTATATATATGTGTGTGTTTGTGTGTGTGTGTGTGTGTGTGTGTGTGTGTGTACTGTATTTAGCATATTCTCGCGCAATATGGTACATTCTATTTTTGTTCAGACTCATCCCTTTATATTCTAGCCCACATCCAACATTCATCTGCGTTATCACTCTTCCCCTTCATATAAGTATCACAAGTGGATTTGTGTGGATATGAGTGTTGGAGCCGAGTTTAATTTCGGCTCAACGTACTAAAATTTAAAAACGATAAAACAAAGGAGGCACAACAAAAGAACGTATGTGTAGTAAAAAAAAAAATGAATGAATAAAGTAGGTATAAAACAACTTGACAAAACTAAAAGAGAATATGGTACGCAGCAGGTGACGATCTACAAAGAAAGGGAACAAGGCTTGTCCGAAAGTACGGCTGTTGAAACAGGTGTAGCAGGTTGCAAAGGGGACAGATAAGAAGACACGCCGGTGGCAGGCAGGGACGCGCAGAGGTACAAGCCCATTCAGGTGTCGCTTAGAGCTGAGATTGTCCAACAATTCAGTCCTAACAACACGAAGGTGAATCCAGCAAATTCTGAAGAGACGAATTCTCATAATTTATATTCGCCCAATCTTTGTATTTCCGGTTATTATCTTTCATTTTACATTAATATTAATATTAAATCAGAATTAAAAAAAAAAAAAACCTAAACTAAGATAGTAAAATTTATTGATAATAAAAATTAAAAGAGAATCGTGTTATTTTAATGATAATAAAATACAAAACCTCATCTAAACAAAAAATACTTAACCTTATTGAAACTAGAATACTCAAATTTATTTAAACTAAAATACTTAACCCCATCTAAATTAAAGTACTAAAATGTATTTAAACTAAAATATTAACACTCATTGAAGTTAAAATACTAAAATATATCTTAACTAAATACTCAAATTATTTAAAACTAAAATACTAAAACTTATTTAAACTAAACTATTTAAATGTATCTAAACCAAAATACTAAAACTTATTTAAAGTAATATACTAACATTTATTTAATTTAAATACTAAAGTAATGTAAACTAAAATACTCACTTTAACTAAAATACTAAAACTTATCTAAACTTAAATATTAAAGCTCATTTAAACTAATGTACTATAATATATCTAAACGAAAACACAAATTCATTTTTACTAGAATAATAAACCTCATTTTATAAAAATACTAATTCATGTTAACTAAAATACTAAACCTCATTTTAACTAAAATACTAAACCTCATTTAAACTAAAATACTAAACCTAATTTTAAACTAAAATACTAAACCTCATTTTAAACTAAAATACTAAGCCTAATTTTGAACTAAAATACTAAAATTCATCTTAACTAATATACTACCACTTATCTAAACAGAAATACTAAAACTTATTGAAACTAAAATACTAAAATATATCTAAAGTAAAATATTACAACATAATTAAATAATATACTCACATTTATTCAAACTAACATACTACAACTCACTTAAAGTAAAATATTAAAACTTATCGAACCTAAACTACTAAAATATATATAAACAAAAATACTAGCATTTATGTAAGCTGAAATACTGAAACTTATTTTTACTAAAATAATAAAGGGTATCTGATTTAAAATGTTAAAATACTAAACATTAAAAACTAAAACCCATGTAATTAAAAAGTGTGTTTTTTTCTTATACTGTCTTTTTCTTGACGGAAACTATCGTTTCTATTTATTTATTATGAGATATCCATTATTACAATATGCATTAACCAATGACTTTTACAACAAAAGTTCAAAACACTCATTTTTTTCTATAAAAAAGAAAGTCTGACGCCAAAAAATAGCCCTTACAATGAAATATATAATGTACGAAAAATACCTATCAACTGATTGTAACCATTTTACCATCGACCATAAGTCCAAGTGGTATGGTCGTACAACCACACGTAATTGCCTAAAAATAATGCATTACTACTAAGACAGTATAATTACTCTTAGGCATTTTTCAAACCAAGACGATTAATGTTTTTATATATACTGCAACATTGCGCCAATGGTTCGCGTGTTAGAAAATCAGCAGAAGCAGTAAAACAGCTGACTAGCGAAAATATTAGCATTAGTAGCCGTCTTATCACATATGCTGTGACTCATTTGTAAAAAAAAAATATTAAAGTAAGCAAGTGTTCACGCGTTGACATCACCAGAAGGAGGAGTAAAAGACAAAAAAAAAAAAAAAATGAAAAAAATGACAGCACGTGGTTGAGTAAGAGAAAGAGCAAAGTGTGTGCAGGGGAATATGGTCGAGGGAAGTCGAGGGCGAGAAAACGCTATGGCTGGCGTCAAGTGACGGGGAGAGAGACTTTTAAAAAGAACGCTATATAGCAAGCCTTATAAAACACAATCGTTTGAAAAGCCTTTTGTAATATAATGAAATGCGTTATTGCTGGAAGATATAAGGATTGATATATAATAAGAAAATATATTTCTGCAGAATATATATATATATATATATATATATATATTACGAATATGCAACAATTTATGAAGTGTGATGAATAGATTCTTAGCTGAATGATGAAAAATATTATGAGAAGATTAAGAACAGAATATAATGAAGAAAATAAACACTTATGAGGACAGTTTATAACAAGTATTGTTGACATTGGTTTTGAAGACGAATATATTGTAGCCTAGGCATTCAGGGTAAGAATGAGAAGTTCTTTACAGCTTAGGTAGACGATTAAATTTGGATGCGGATGCCTTACGAGAAAGATCAGAGACTGAAGCTTCGTCGAACATCTGCTATAGAACTAATGATAAAGTAAAAAGAGTAACAAGAGATAACCTTTCCTTAATTTAATATTAAGTTTTGTTTTTACTTATGTTCAAATTCAAAAAACAAATAGAGACCATAGGAACATACTAAGTAGGGGAATTGAGCAGCAAGATATTTGTTCACATTACATTATATTTTTACATGTTAGCACAGTCAGAGAAACAGAAAACAGCGAGTGAGTTCCAAAGGCTAGTAATTTGAGCAACGAAACTATTTAAGTAGAAAGTTTTCAAGCATCTAGGAACCCATATAGCAAAGGGGCGGAATTTTGCTGCTTGTTGTATTTTTCGAGGTTATTTCTGTTGAATGGGAAATAGGTGTTATAACTTTGTTGGATGAGAATCCATTAACGTATTTGTAGAACAAATAGAGATGCCGCACTGCGGCGATGGGACAGGGGCTGGAGTTTTGCTGACAGTGCAGGATCTATTAGATTGCAAACTATTTTTGAGACTAGTGGTTGATGCACCAGCCTGGATATAGCAGCAATACTGAACGGACAGACTGATTGTATCTTTATAGAAAAATGGGATACTGGTAAGTGTGAGTGGAGGGTTCGTGGGGTAGAGGGAGTCTACCTTCTGTGTTGGTCCTGGTTATGACCTTAAACTATATCCGATGGTGAGGCCCCAACTTGTGGGCTTTGGGGAGTGTGGAGTCACTCATTAATGACCATTGCTCCCAGGTTCACTCTGATCCTGAGTTGTAGTACTTGTAAGGGTCCCAACTATGGGTTAAATAGAAACTGACTTAATATATATATATATATATATATATATATATATATATATATATATATATGTGTGTGTGTGTGTGTGTGTGTGTATAAAACTTTTTCTTCAAAATCACTGGATTCGGCATTAAATAACCTGAAAAGGGTTGATATGCCGTAAAACAAAAACAACCAACCAACCTTCTGTGTTTTTCGCAGCGAAATATTTTTATATATTGCATTTAAATTTCTACATGTTAATCTTCACCTTCACCTTCGCTTTGGGCTTGCCGTTGTGGAGCTATAGATAACCCGTCAACCAGTCCTCTCTATCCTTCCTTGTTCTCCGCACATTTTACCGCCTCGCTCAGCTTCGATTCTGTCCATTCTCTGATATTGTCTTCTCTTCTGTCTTCTTCTCTTACTTCCTACTCTTACTGTCCCCTGGGGCACTATCTTGGGAAGCCTCTTTGCTCTAGTTACGTGGCCGAATCATTTTACTTTGCGTCTCCTTCATAAGGGTCAATGTCTTGCCTTATTCTGTTTTGTCTTTCTCATTGGTTAGGTGGTATTTGTAAGAGATACCAAGCAGTCTTCTGAAGTATCTCATTTCTTCTGACGCATCTCTAATTCTGCTGTAAGGACCATGTTCCACAAGCATACCGAAAAACTGAATGTACAAGGGAATGGATGAGTCTTATCTTTGAGTTGCGCTTGATTGCCTTCTCCTTCCAAACCTTTACCTGAACTATTGCTCCGAAGTATTTGAAAATTTTCACGGTTTCAAGCTTTTATGCATGTTAAAAAGAGCAGAACAGAAATTCCAAATGAAATTAGTTGGAGAAAAGTTAGGTACAAGATTTTACAGGGTCTATTTTTCCGCCTCTTTTGATGACACTTTGTCACTCGCATCGTTTTTACAACTCTGAAATTGGAAAACCCATCTCCTAACTGTGCTAACATGAATTACATTAACCTAATAAATCTACAACAGTCGTCATAGAATATTTTCGGTTCAATGATGGATCTCGGCTTCTGACGCACATCAATGACAGGCATTGCCTCAACAACAGAGAGGTTAACTTTTTAAGTTCTGAATGCATAATTAAGTAATCGTAACAATGTATTTTGCAATCCTTTCTTGTCCATTCGGAGGTAATAAAAATAGGTGGCATTACTTGTGGAAAGTGCCTCGCAATTTAGAACCAGATTTATAGGGACGCATCCTAAGTGGGAAGTTGTGTAGCGAGATGTTTGTTAACATTACATTTGAATTCTAATTATATTTAATCATGTTTGTGTCATCGAAAAGACAAAGAGTCGAGAGGGAATACAAAACGCAGCAGTTCTAAGAAAAAAAGGGGTATTAGAGTAGAAATCTCTCCGATATTTAATGACCTATATAATGAAGGGGTGGGATTTTGCTGCTAGTTTGATCGGTCAGGGTATTTACGTTAAGAGGGCACTCCTGCCACTAGTTCTTCGGGGCACATTCCAGTGAAGCACTTGCAAAACACGTACACCAAGTGCGATGAGTAGTAGACAGTGACGGGGCTATAAAATTAAAAGAAAGACAGTGGAATTACTTCACTTAACAAAATATGGCAGCGGCACTAGTATTTACGTCATATCCAATGGTTATATACTAGGTACGTAAACTTTGCTAAAACAAAGGTACATTCTATACAATTGTGGTCATCCGTAGCTAAAAATTTATCTGACGCTACTTCCGCCAAATCGCTTTGTAAACACAGGGATGCGAAAGGTGAACTTAACCAACATTTTTAATTATAACTTTTTTTTTACACGTGAAAATATATATATTTTTCCTTTTGGAAACTGACTTTAGGCTTTAATCTTTCAAATACAATCAAAAAGTTGTTGGACACCTACAAAAAAATTATGATAAACCGACTTTAAAAACTATGTGCCCTATCTTTTTTTAGTCATTATTGCCTGTACCTATAATATACGTACATGCGGCATAATCACCTTGACATACCGGTTCTCGTCAGATTACTCAAGTAAAGCAACGGTGACCCTCTATAGTACTAGATGGGGATCTGGACTTCCCAAATTGGTCACCCATTTTAGTGATGACCAGGGTCAACGTAGCTTAACTTCGGTGATCTGACATGAACCGGTGTGTCAACGTGATTATGCCGTATATGGGGATACTCTTGCACTTATTGATCCGTGGTGAAATAATAACGTTATTATTTAAAAAGCCATTCTTAACATGGGGAGGGGAGGGTGTTTTGTAACTATTATATACTTTACCCATACAATTGAATAAAAAGACATATCATAAAACTTTAATTAAATTGGAAATACGATTTTAAAAATAGCGTGGATCAGTAAGTGCAGTAGCACCCGGATGAGTGACCATTTGGGAATTCTAGGCGCCATATGTGCTCTCCGCTTATCTCGGCATTGTTTCCAGTCGTCCTGAACCATCCACATTCCACTGGTATTTAATAACACCGACTTAGGAGAAGTGTGGTTATTATTTTCACGCGCAGACACCATTACTGTTGGTATCCATAATCTGTGAACACTAAAAGAAGCTGCCATATATAGATGATTTCATCATGAGTAAGATATATTCTGCAGTGATTCTCTAGCAATCTTTTATTATTAACTGGGTTTGAATTCAGTAAATGAAGAAACGTCAAGTTTTATATTTACGTTTGTGCCTTTTATAGGAGGTCCAAAAAGTCATTGACGGCTTGAAAATCTGTGTCATTTTACCAGTAATTATTATTTTTTTCTTTATTTCAGATATTTTACAAATAATAAGTTGGAAATGAATTATGAATAAGTATAGCATTGAACAAGGTACGCAAGTTGTGTAATTGTTTTACCAAAATCACGGGTCAATGGTTTTGACTCGAAGAGCTTATCGACGGCATTTTCATGAAAGAGATAACCCAGGTATAAACACAATTCGAAACATTGCATGTCGTTATGTTAACACACCCCAAACCCTGCATCGTGAACGAAATAAGGGAGTTAGATGAAAATCCAGAGATTCTGCAATCTGTCTTAAATAATGTTTTGGAAAAAGCGCAATATGCGTAACTGAAAATGGGCAACATTTTTAAGAGACATTATTTTTCATAATTAAAGATTGTTTGGATATTGTATTTTTTTAAATGACGCAATTTCGAGGGCGAGAAAACGCTATGGCTTGCGTCAAGTGACGGGGAGAGAGAATTTTAAAAAGAACGTTATATGGCAGAGCGTTATAAAACACATGCGTTTGAAAAGCCTTTTGGAATATAAGGAAATGCGTTATTGGTCAGATTGTGTAAAAATCACAGAAAGATATCCTCAATAATTAGGGATCTATTTGTTCAAAATTCTTCAGTGAATTTTTGGACATCCTATATAAGAAAAAGAAAGGTTAATTCCTATAAATATATTCTGAGCAAGACTGTGGCCTTGACACGAGTCAAAAATCATTTTTTTGAAAATCTATCAGCAGCTTGCTTGTAAAATATAATTCCTTTATGTTCTTACACAATCTCTGACCCCACCCCCACCCCACCGCACCCCAAGAACTCATTCTGTAAGAGCTGAAGAAAAAGAAATAGCATTCAGCGTTCATTGGTCAATAAATCGGCCTCTCCAGCTGCGGCTTGTCGATCTATTGTTTTGCCGGGGAACCGCCTTTCAACCCTCGCCTTTCATATCTCTTTATCCCTGCCCTCAACTGCTATGACAACGATGTGCTGTGGTTACCCTCACCTCTTAAGACTATCATTGATGCGTCGATGATAGTTCTTTTCTTCTTGTTGACCGTTAAATGACCACGCAGTTGGCAATAATGACTTTTCATAGAAGGGTCAGTAGAAACGGGAGGTGGGTGGGGTTATATTTAGCCGGGCATGAAAAGATCCCGATAGGGGCTAGGAGGGAGTTTCATCTAAATGGGTTACGAGACAAACAATAAAGTTTCAGCAAAGATAAAAATGCACACGTTCGCACGCCTATACATGCAGTTTGAATATAAACCCGTATCATTTAGTAAATAGATCAACGTCTCTGTTGATTAATACATATCTTATATAGTAAATTCGTCAGCGCGTAATATATAGTTCAATGTTGGTATGTCAACGCGCCTTATACTGTGGATTGTGAACCCATCTACGTTTATTACATAGATTTGTTTTATAAATATACTAGCGAGGGAGTGCGCCCGACCTTGCAGGATCGTAAAATACGCTTAAATATATTTTAATTTATGCAGATTTCGTATTTATTATTACAGAGCCAACTCCCTACTGAATATCATATTTTACTTGATATGTAATAACTAGCAAGGGAGCCCGGCGTTGCCCGGGGGTTTGGAGGTTTGTGTTGAGCAGAAAAAAAAAGATATAGTAGGAAGGCAGGCTCGAACCCGTACCGCGAAGGAGGCAAAGAACACGAAAAAAGTGACGTCTTTGCTGTTGCGCCCATCGCCCATCGCCAAACCGGAAGTGACGAAGGTTAAAATTAAGGCTAGTCAATCGAAAAGAGGGGATGAGTTTCGAAAATTACGGCGAAAAAACTGACCCCTCCCTGTAGAAAAGTGGCTAGTTGAGGATGATTAATTAATATTTTAGACAATTTTTCGATATTTGGCGTCCGAAGGCTCGAGCTTCAAAACGATGTGAATTTCGTGAAAATCTGCCGTCTCGCTCGAAAGTTTTAGGCAAACATACAAACATACATACATACATTTAAAAAGTATCAGACCTGACGGAATGTTTAACGCTATGTGATATGCATATATTTGTACGTGATGTTGCGAAGCTAATCAAACACCTTGATTCCAGTAAAGAAACTGGCCTTGGCGGCATTCCAATTATAGTACTCAAAAAACTTCAACCAGAACGAGCGGCCATAATTATAAAACTGTTTAAACGTTGTATTAAGGAGAATTGCTTCCCGTCACCCTGGAAAATCTCACCAATATGACCTGTATTTAAGAATTCAGGTGATCGCTCATCCTCCTCTCAGTATAGGCCAATAAGTCTCCAGTGCGTCATGAGTAAGTTGCTGGAATCTGTGTTAAATAGAGAAGTAATCAACCATTTCAGCAAAAATAACCTTCTTAGTGACACGCAATATGGTTTCCGTTCTGCTAGATCTACAGAAGATGTGCTTAGAGTTATATCTCATAGGATTAGCGAATCTCTCGAGGGAGTCAACCATTCTAGGGCAATTGCTCTTGACACATCTAAGGCCTTTGATAGGGTATGGAATAAAGGTTTACTTCACAAGATCTTTAGCTATGGTATAGTTGGAAATGTCTTCTCAATTATTAAATCATTTCTCTCTGATAGGTTCATAAGAGTAGTAGTTAATGGGCAAAAATCAGAAGCTTACAGTATTAATGCTGGAGTCCCTCAGGGGTCCATCTTGGGCCCAACTCTCTTCCTGATCTACATTAATGATCTTCCAAATCACATCCTTACATCATTTGTAGACATTTATGCTGATTACACTACCATTTATGGTAGCACATCTAAGACAGTAAACGACCAAGTTCTCTCCAATTCTCTCTCCTCTGATTCTTGAGCACGTGATACAATGGGGAAAGGAGTGGCTGGTTACTTTTAATGCATCTAAAACCAAGCTTCTATCTTTACATCATCAACGTTCTGATCCCCATCTGGCATCAATTGAAATGAATGGCTCTCGTCTTGAGGAGTTTTGACAAGCTTCTGGGCTTGATCTTTACTCCTGATCTTAAATGGAACTCGTACATCAAATCTGTTGCCAAGGCCGCTGCAAAATGGTGGGATCCTTCTATCGATCCAGTAGATATCTCGCTGCTGATGTAATTCTCTATCTATATAAGAGCCAGGTACGTCTAATGGTGGAATACTGTTGCCACATCTGGGCAGGAGCTGCTAGAAAGGACTTGTCCTGCCTTGATAGAGTTCAAAATAGACTTCGTAGCCTCGTAGGAGATGTCCTTTTCTCTTCCCTGCAACTTCTTTCTCACAGAAGAGATGTTGCGAGTTTGTCTCTGATTTATCCTTATTTTCATGGAAAGTGTCCGACTGAGCTTCAGTCTATGATCCACCCTCGCAAAAGAAACACTCGATAAGCTGAAAACACTCTTAATAATTTCCCCCCACTCTTTATCTGTGCCTAAACCTAAACTAGATTCCATGAACAGAGCTTCTTTCTTAGAACTGCACGCTTGTGGAATTGTCTTCCGTTTTCCTGCTTTCCAGCTCACTACAATATGGTTGACTTCAAGTCTAACGTAAACAAGTTCTTGATTAGCCGTTCCACTTGTTAACAAATTTACAGAATTTCCATTTACTAACGATTACTATATTGTCCAATTTCTACTGTACACTCTTTAATCCGTATCCTCGAGTGACCTCTTGGTCTTGATAAGTAGTGATGCGTATGTAAAAAAACAGAGGTGACAGCTTTCCATCAGCTAGAATCGAAACCAAAACCTTTAGCGCTCCAGACGCGTCTCCCTATTATATAGCTATCGAGAGATACAGTATAACCCCGGGATACGGCAGTAAAAATTAGTAACAAAATACAGTACAGTATATAATAGACATGTATATAATCAAAAAAACATTTTTAATAACGCCGTAAGGTGAGGCAAATACCGTCCACAGGGGACGGAAAAACATCGAATCTCACATCGTAAACTAAAAACAAAAACAGTATCCTAGGTCCACCGTATCCCGGAGTTCTACTGTAGATAAAACAAAAAAAGGTTTAATATTAAACGACTTGAAAAAATGAATTAAATTTGGGCATGCGCAGAAAAATGAAAATATTTCAGTAAGTTGAATTGAACAGTTTGCATTTCAACTTGCCGAGACACACGTTATTCATCCATCCAAACAAAGATTTTACGCGTTGTAAATCATCCTTTGTGTATGATTATCATTTCCTTTTAATTTCAGTTTTATGTGACTAATAGATTAGGAGTTTAAAATTAAATATGTACACATAGACAGACATCTCCTTTTTTTATAGAGAGATTACATAATTACAAGTCGGTTGACCCGACGTTGCCCAGGATTGATTGATGATCAACGAATGTTTCACACTTCCATATTTTTATTGTCATCGAAATTGACGGAATAGGCCATTTTTCAATTAGATCGATTGATTGCCTGCTCTAATTGAAGACCATCACGATGTACCTGGAAGAAGCGTCACATTCCTCTCTCAGCGATAAAGTTCACAATACATTATAGTCTACATTGCACTGTAGAGAATTTACTGTTGATATTATGAAATTATTTTTATATATAATGGCTTGAATTAAAGTTTGTCTTGATTCAGTTTGCTCTAAACAGAAACATTCATTTCAAACGTGCCCCTGTAATATCAAAGACTCTGCTGTAGATTTTATATGCCTGGCATTACTGTATATGCAGTGGTAATGGTTTGAATTTGAGTTTAAAATGAAAGTCAAATATCATGGTGAATTTGTGCTTTAAGCAAACATTAATTTCGATCACGTCTATGTCATATAAAAGAACCTACTGCTGATTTTAGATATTCGGCTTTTCGGTTTGTGTGGTAATAAAACTTCTCAAATACACTTGTGATGTTAGGCTGTGTAAGGTGTTAACTTTGGTCAAAATCGCCTGTTCCTTCTCCCATCGGATTATTTTGACTATCAATACTTACTGAAGACATTCCGACACAAAACTTATACAAGAATACTACTAGGCACATTAATTATCTCTCCGTGAAATTTCATAAAAATAAAATATTTTATAATATAAAAAGAAAATTGATAAAACATTAAGTCTGTAATAATCTTCTATATGTATAAAAGCGAAAATGTGTGTATGTACGTTTGTTTGTGTGTTTTTATGTCTCGCAAAAACTTTCCACACGGGTCACGGAGTTTCGCCAGATTGGTATCAGTTAAACTTCCAACCCTCGCCCGGCAAATATCGAAAAATTGGCAAAAAACGTTAATTTTTTCACCCGAAAATCATCACTTTTCTACAGGGGGGTCAGCAAAAACCGTCCTCTCATGACGATTCCACTTCTCCGCATGCGCCATACGACGTCGTAACCTGATTTATTTTAAATAGTTGAAAAACTGACACAATTTCGTGGACGTCGTCTTAGGTCAGTTGCTTAGAGCGCTGGGTCATTATCTAAACGTTTTGGGTTCGACTCGTGGAGTGAGATATCTTCTTTTTTTTTTCGATTTTTTAAATTTTAATATTGAAGCAGGGTTATTTAAGCCATTTCACGTGTTTTTTTGGGGTTTTTAACGTTCGTTTTTTTACTTTGCTTATTCTTACGTTTTCATTAACACCCCCACCCCGACCGACCACATACACCCAAAAACACCCAGGCAACGACGTGTACCCCACGCTTTTTTCGATTTTTTGAATTTTAATATTAAAACAGGGTTATTTAAGCCATTTTTCACGTTTTTGTTTTTATTTTGCAGATGTTTTTAAAGAAGTTTTAATGTTTGTTTTTCTGTTTTCTTTTTTATTTTTGTTTTTCCAATTTTTACATTTGCAGTTCGTTTGCCTTACGTTAGTATTTTTGTATTTATTTTCGATTTTTTTAAGTTTTAACTTTTTTATATAATATTTCATTTTTATTTAATATTTAAAAATATTTACTTCGCTTATTCTTATGTTTTGATTACCCCCCCCACCGCCCGAGCACACACACCTCTAAACACGCGGGCAACGCCGGGTACCCCCCGCTAGTATATACGAAATCTGCTAGAATTAAAATGTCATATTTATGCGTACTTTACGACTTGGCTATGCTGGGCGTCTCTACTAGCTTAGATAAATACTTTTGCAGTTTTAACAAAAAAGCTACAATAATATCAGAGCATCTCCATTTACACTGAACATTACAGAATGTCAACATCAGTATATTAAACATGAATGGCTTCCCTATGGAATTTTCACAGGTGCCGCTGGTTATTATTATTATTATTATTATTATTATTATTATTATTATTATTATTATTATTATTAATAGTATCTTAATTTATTATCAAAAATCGGGATTCACAACAGGGATGTGTGCCATTGTCAAATGAGTTACACATTTCTCCTGATTTTAAGTAATCTCAATTTCCAAGGATTTTTAAAATCCTGTTATCTTCCCGAAACAGAAGTTTACCATTGTCTATTTTATGGATAAGAACCGTAGGGTTCCTCAAAATTGTTACGGTAATAATCTTCTACAAGACGCCGATACTTTCTATAACATTTTATTTGAGATCTTGATGGCGACCTGTCTTCTCTATCAACTTATCTGCTGTTTCATGATGCTCAAACATGTTTAGAAAAATAACTTATTGGAATTAAATAAACAACAAACTTTTGTTACCCTTTATTCACCTTCGACCAAGGCATATTGTAACTTGGACGCTAAGGCGATGAGAAGTCATGTCTACAGCGACACTATGTAGGGAGTTCTGCCGCGAGATATCTGTTTATATCGCATTTAATTTTCTGCGTGTCAGTAGAGTCACGAAAATAGGAGATCGAGATGAGATAAATATATTATTAGAGTAGAAGGCTTTTCGGCATCTAAGGACATCTAAGGCAAAGAGGTGGGGTTTTGCTGCTAGTTGGGTTATCCTGGTGTTACATCTGTGGCAGATTAGCACATCCGGGGTATTGCTGAATTATCGGAGCCAGAAGATTATTATTATTGTTGTTATCGTGTAGATTGAATTAGTTTTTTTTATTTAAAGAGAAAAATGAAATTCAAGGACAAATATTATTAAATGACGTTTTAGGAATTTAACTGGACTAGATTCTATGGACAATAACAAGACGGAATGTAAGATAAATAAATACAAATATGTTTTAATAGAAAAGAATGTAGTAAAATAGGTTTCCAAACCAAGTGATTAAAGCAATAAAATGGGACAAAATAAACGTAACTGATAAGTCATCTGTTAGGGTTTTGTGTAGTTTAATGACATAAGCACAAAGGATTAGTTTGAATAGGCGAGTTAGAGGTAGTCAAGGAGTTTTGGTTTGGAATCGTTCAACTATGGAAGCATTAAGCCGGAAAGGCAGTAATATGTAATCCCTGGAATAGGAATCGCGTGCAATTTTAGAACAAAAACGTCGTAACAGAAAAAATAATGTAAATGTTAAAAAACAACTTGGTTGTCGGAGTTATTGGGGTGAAAAATAACTTACATTACAGAAACGCGTCTGGAACAATAGCGAAATGATTCCGACAAAAGAGGTATGTCCTTACTTTGTCTAAGTAAGCAGATAATGGTGCTATGTGCCCTATTTGTTTATCTATTCTTGAAGGTATCTATATTTGTTTATTATATGTGTTAAAAATGTACACACACGAGCATATATACACAAGTTAGACTAGAAAAGATGCAGTCCGAAGCAGTCAGTCGGAGGAGTCCGAGTGAGTTGAGAAAACTGACAGAAACTCCTTGGGAAGCGACGGGGGTCAAGAAGAGACTACAATGTAGCAGCCTTAGCAGGCATCGAATTCCAACCACCAGTTGGATGGATAGACGTCTTGTATTTGTTATGTAAGCCTTTTGTTTTCATTTGTCATCAACCGCAAGGTAATGTGTTTTGTCTTCCTCGTCTCGTATAAAGAACTTTGTATAGAAAGACCCTCCACAATGTTGACTGTATTCCCCCTCTTCGATAATATTATCTCCCTCTCGTAAGGATGAGGAGCGATTTGGTTACACGTATATACAAACATATATACAATGTTTACACACATTCATTAGAACTTTAAATATATACACACTCGATTATATACACATGATTACATGAACATTTGATATACTAATATAGATCCCTCCCAACGTAATAATAGTACAAGGACCATTTTTTGGAAACCGATCTAAGAAGAGATTAGTGATAAGTGCGCCGGTGCAGATGTGGCAACAATATTTTATGCATGAGCGAATGATCGCTTTGTAGCGATACGGATGCTTTTAAGAGGGGGTTATTTTCTAACACGGTAAAGAGAACCGACCTTGTTTTTAACAGCCTTGACGATGTCTTCAACGAACTGTTTATATTCATAATTACCGAGTAAAGGAATTTCAAGGAAGAGCTCTCAGATGGTATATGGGAATATGTAGTTGACCAGGTTTCTGGTAATTGTTAATGAATGAAACTTTTTTTCAACAGTATTAAAGGCTCCTATTTGCTTGTCTCTCCACGAAGACAGTGTAAGACACAAATTCGGTATTTAATGTGGGAAAAATCTGGCTCCCCAATAGGTTGCATTCTAGATGAGAACAAAACTAAAAATTGCCTCCATCTAGAAGGATTTCTCCTCCACTGATTGAGCTCAAATTAAAGTGTATTATGAGAATAGATAGTGCGCGTTGCTCCTAGCCATGTTACCAACTATCTACGTCCTAATTCCACTACAGACTAGAAATCGTTTTCTAAGGTTTCAGTCACTGGCTTCGACATGTATACATTTGTTTTCCACTCGTATATTTTATAGAGCGTGGTGACATCAGCAAATATACTCATCTTAGAGGCAAGCTTACAAGGGAGATCGTTTATGAATATCGTAAATAATAAAGGGTAAATGGTCGATCCCTGAGGCACATCCCCATTTATATTATGCTGTTTGGAGGTACAACCATCGAGGAAAACCTGAATTTTGTTCTTCTTTCAGAAGGATCTAATTATACAGGGTGCTGCAGAAGTATATCCAACATTTTGACATGCGGTCTTCCCAGTCGCGCTTGTGAGGTTTCTGAACAATTATTAAATTGTATGGATCAAACTGCATATACGTGTGTAGATTTCTTGTGACTTTCATCAGACAATCCCAAAGCCAAAACATTTTTGCGAGCTGAACGTATAGAAGACTGGGAAACAGAAAATCTCACAGCTCGAATACTCTCTGGCGCCCAAACTCTTCGAAGCCTTCCATGTGCCTTTCTTTTACGTGCCAAATTTGCAACTCTAAAATTTGCAACCTATAACTTTATTGATTATCTTTGTGGAGCCGCATCATTTTTTTTTACACAGTGATCACCACTTATCAAGGCCCGGAAGCCACTCAGGGATAAGGGTTATTGCAAGTACATTACGTTAGTGTGGAGATTTGATGAAGTGTTTAATTAAGGGGGCGGTTCATTAGGAATTTGTTAACATTGGACTTGAAGACATCCAAGTTGTAGTCTGGTGGGAAGTAGGCAGACGGAACAGAGTTCCACAGGCGTGCAGTTCTAAGAAAGAAGCTTTGTTCATGGAATCCGCGTTTTGATTTAGGCACAGATATAGAGTGGGGAAATTTTTCACAGTGGATTCAGCTAGACGGGTGTTTTTCGTGAAAGATTGGCGAGGAGGGACCAGAGATTGGAGTTCAGATGAGCACCTGCCATCATGACATCTTAATGTGTAAAGAACACGGGAAGCTGTGTTTAGTTACTAATTCACCTATTTAATTGGTCCTGGATATGACCTTAAACTATATCCGATGGTGAGGGCCCAGCTTGCAGGCCTTAGGGAGTGTGGAACCACCCTTTAATTGCCATTGCTCCCAGGTCCACTCTGACGCGGAGTGGTAGCACCTGTTAGGGCCCCAACTATGGGTTAAATAGAATACGACTTAAAAACGAAATATACTATATTAAAAAATCGTTCTTCAAAATCACCAGATTCGGCATTAAATAACATGAAAAAGGTTGATATGCCGTAAAACAAAACGACCAACCAACCAATCACCATTCTTTAAAAAAAAATATGTCGGATATGAACAATACAGGAGGTGAGCCAGTTCAAACTATATTATTTAATTAAGGGACCTGAAAAAAATTGCAAGTTTTTAGTGAAATGAAAACATCATGCGTATTTGTATACGTTCATTAGCACCATGGAGTTGAAAGTTTACAGTGGGAGGTATATATGCAGCTCCTTTATTTAAGTATTCGTCCAGTAATAGCGTATGATTTAATTTACATGTGAAGACCAGATGCTGAACACCATTCATAACTTTCACATTTTTATCCAGTGATTGGAATATGTGCTCAGATAGGAGCGATAAAATATTTGCAGTAAACACGAACTTGCCTAAATCCATGTGTTCTGTCGTGAAGAACTTTAGTATCTAAACAGATTTCTTTTTTTTGGTAACAGGCTGACCGAAATTATAAAAGTGGCGTCCAAAACTAAGGGACAACATTTTAAAACCTACTATTTGTTACAAGTAACAACCATGAAAAGCTGAAATTTTGACAACTGCTAGTCGTTGTCATCCATAAAAACATACTAAAATTTGAATCATTTGCAACGATAGAAAACGAATTATAACAATTATTTATATATTTTCAAAATAGGAACGCCCAAAAGTAAGGGGAAAAATTGAGGAAAACAATGTAAACAGCATGATTTATTCAAATTTTTTGATTTCCTCTAAAGAATAAGTCTTACTTAGTCATTTGTAAAAGTTGCATCAGCCGGGATCATGGCGAAATGCCAAAAACTTAATTACTCTGTGAGACAAGCTAGTGTGAAGCTACACAAGGAAAAACACACCAATAGAGAGATTTCAGAGAAAGTGAAACGTTCCAAGAGTGTTGTAGGCAGGGTTGTTAAATTCTACAATTATACTGGCAAAATAGTTAGTGCTTTTAAAACCGGCAGACCTCGCAAAACTTCGGCAAGTGGTCGAATAATGCAACGTATGTCATTAAAGGACCGTTTTAAGTCTTGCACAGAAATTAAAAGGGTTATGAATAGTACCTCATGTGTTTATGTGTCAAGACAGACTGTTGAGTTTCCACTCTTATTATCTGACTCGCGTAGATAACATAATTGTTTCTTTTTCCGATTCCCAAAAAATAATGATTCTTCTCTTCTAACATTAAACCAAATCTCATTGGCTGAGGACTGACAATTTGTTCATTCCAGAATGTAAATCTTCCTTGAAAAACGAACGCTTCAGCGATTTACAAACATGAATCTCCCAATTACAAACATATTAACATATGGAAACATGTTCATAAGACAACACTGCTTGTATTTTTACATTAAATACATCGTACATAGTAACTTTTCTTATACAACTACACTAGCGTGCTATATCTTTTCTGTTTACATACATCGTACATACTGTTTTCTGACAAATCGTTACATGGTGATAGCTATTATTTTTCTTTCTTTCCTAAAAGCTACATAAAACTCTTTTTTTATATAACAATTGACTAACATTTTTTCTTTATACACTAATTAAACATTTAAAACAACCGATTACGCGATTATTACAGTTGCGCCCCGGCTTTAGGTTGATGTGGTAGCCTTTCAACTGTATAAAACGTGTGATTCCGTCTTCCTTTTTAAAACGGCTAGATAAACCTTTCTTTTTTTCTTAAAGTACAGCTAACTAAGATTCTTTCTTTATAAGCTAAATAAAAAATATTAAAAAATTACTACAGTGAAGACGCGGATTTTGTATGATTACGGAGCCTTAAAACTGTCTATGTGTTTATTTCATGATTGAAAATAAAACACATTGATTAATAAAAGCAAAAAAAAAATCGCTTAGTTTACAACAGACATTGTCCTCGAAAAAAAGTAATAAAATATGAAGTTTTAAATGATAAAATGTGTTTTGTTTTATCATTAAAATTTAAAACCATTGAACACTAAAAATAAAATATTTGTCTTATTTTACAGTAGCTAAACTTCTTTTTTTTTTACACAGTGATCACCACTTATCAAGGCCCGGAAGCCACTCAGGGATAAGGGTTATTGCAAGTACATTACGTTAGTGTGGAGATTTGATGAAATGTTTACTTAAGGGGGCGGTTCATTAGGAATTTGTTAACATTGGACTTGAAGACATCCAAGTTGTAGTCCGGAGGGAAGCAGGCAGACGGAACAGAGTTCCACAGGCGTACAGTTCTAAGAAAGAAGCTTTGTTCATGGAATCCGCGTTTTGATTTAGGCACAGATATAGAGTGGGGGAAATTTTTCACAGTGGATTCAGCTAGACGGGTGTTTTTCGTGAAACATTGGCGAGCGGGGACCAGAGATTGGAGTTCAGACGAGTTTACATTAAACGAGTTACCGGTCTCTGTGCAAGGATATTTGTACAATTACATGGTAAATCTTTAAAAGCGTTATTTCGAGGGTCGTAACGTTGTAAGTTCGCCATAGGTCAGTCGACTAAAACGTTTCTGCCTTTTACACCTCCTTTTCATATTAGTGTTACACACACGATCCTGCCTACTGCGACTATTTTTTGCGCTCGCTGGGGTACTCGCTTCTAGTCACATTTTTTAGGAGGTTGCTTAATTTAAAAAAAAATCCCATGGTTTTCACGGTTAATAACTATTATTACATGTTTTATTTTTATTTTTGAACGCAAACAAGTCACAAAACAAATTAAATTCTTTGTGCCTAATGTCCCCAATTATATTTTCTTTTGTGTATCTATATTGAAAAACGTTTGTGAGTACTTTAAAAACTTATAATTAATATTAAATGATGTGTTTTTATTTTTACACGAAAATAGTTCACAAAACATAATAAATTGTTTTGCCTTTGAAAAGGTTCATATTGTTTCACATTATAAAGTGTTCTATTTATATTGTTTATACTATAAACAAAATTCTGTACATATTGTTTAAAATAGAAAATTATTTTTATTATTTAAAGAAAACGTTTTGTTTATATTGTTTCTTTTACCTGCTTATTAAAATTGTCACTTTCTGAAATACCGTTTACATGTCTTTTATTTACAAGGTGATCACCACTTATAAAGGCCCGGAAGACACTCAGGGAGAAGGGTTATTGCATATACAGTACGTTAGTGTGGGGATTAAATAAAAGTGTCTACTTAATGGGGCGGTTCATCAGGAATTTGTTTACGTTAGACTTGAAGACACCCACGTTGTAGTCAGAAGGGAATCAGGCAGACGGAACAGAGTTCCACAGGCGTGCAGTTCTAAGAAAGAAGCTCTGCTCATGGAATTTACGTTTTACGATTTAGGCACAGATACAGAGTGGGGAAAATTTTTGGTAGTGGTTTCAGCTAGACGGGTGTTTTTCGTAAAAGATTGGCAAAGGAGGACTAGAGATTGGATCTCAGACGAGCACCTGCCATGGAAATAACGATAAAACAAATATAGTCTCGCAACGTCTCTTCTGTGGGAGAGAGGTTGCAGGGAAGAGAAAAGGGAATCCCCCACTAAGCCACGAAGTCTATTTTGTACTCTGTCAAGGCAGGATAGACTGTTTTTAGGACCTCCTGCCCAGATATGGCAGCAGTATTTCATCCTTGGTCGTACTTAGCTTTTATATAGATAGAGAATTGCATCAGTAGTGAGATATCTTCTGGAGCGGTAGAAGGATCCCACCATCTTTCCAGCGACCTTGGCAACAGACTTGATGTATGTGTTCCATTTCAGATCAGGAGTAAAGGTCAACTCCAGAAGCTTGTTAAAACATGGGGCTTCTCCTAAACGAGAGTCATCCATTTCAATTGATGCCAGATGGGGATCAGAGCGTTGATGATGTAAAGATAGGAGCTTGGTTTTAGATGCATTAAAGGTAACCAACACGTTTCCCCCCACTGAACCAGGCGCACGAGATCAAAGGAGAGAGAATCAGAGAGAACTTTGTCATTTACAGCCTTTGATGTGTTGCCGTAGATGGTCGTGTCATCAACATAAATGTCAACGAATGATTTAAGTATCTGTTTAAGGAGATCATTGATGTAAATCAAGAAAAGAGTTGGGCCCAGGGTGGACCCCTGAGGGACTCCAGCATTAATACTACAGGCTTCTTATTTTTGTCCATCGACCACTACTCTTATGAGCCTATCAGAGAGAAATGATTTAATGATAAAGAAAACATTTCCAGTGATACCGTAGCTGGAAATCCTGTGAAGTAGGCCTTTATGCCACACCTTGTTGAAGGCCTTTGATATGTCAAGAGCAATTGCCCTAGAAAGGAAGCTTTTGTCAAGAGATTAACTAATCCTATGAGATATAACTGCGGTAGATCTTGCAGAACGAAACCATCTTACGTGTCACTAAGAAGATTATTTCTGCTAAGGTGGTTTACTATTTCTCTATTTAATATGGATTGCAGCAACTTACTCATGACACACAGGAGACTTATTGGTCTGTACTGAGAGCGAGATGACTTATCACCTGAATTCTTAAATACCGGGCATAGTGATGAGGTTTTCCCGGGTGTTGGAAACACTTCTCCTTAAGGCAACGCTTAAACAGTTTCGTAAGTATGGGAGCAATTCTGGTTGAAGTTTTTTTAACACTATAATTGGGATGCCGTCAGGGCCAGTTGCTTGACTGGAATCAAGGTTCTTGATTAGCTTGGCGACCTCATGCACAGATATTTGTATGTTATGAGAGAGTTAGAACGTAGACCCCTTACGTTGGAGAAGGAGATATGGTAGTAGAGGTCTATGTTGGAAGATGGGGTTCTGGGTTTATTCGAGTTTTTTCTGGAGATATTTCATGTTCAGGTTTTCGAATTTGTGGAACAGGTCGGCATACTTGGTTAGAGCAGGATAGAGAGGGAAAGTAAGAGAGAAAAGGACAGGATATTTTTATGTAACACATGATAAGGTAAACCCGTAACAATTACCCACTAGTATGGCATCGAGAGGCCCCAGCAGAGACTACTGTAGGTCCAGAATCCATTCACCAAATGGCAATACAGCAGCCCCAGTACTTTGCACCTGCTGGAAGGACAGCTTCCTTAGTGGTTAATCTAAGATTCGGGTCCCTGACTATCAGGCGGATAACGTCAGCCCAGACGAAACGTTTACCTCCCGCAACCTTACTAGTGACATGGCTACAATGATAGACATAGAGATAGAAAAATTTCCGACATCTCAGACTACTGTTCACGAAGTACTACCGACCTGGGAAGCAGCTTTTTCTTCACAGTTTGTCAGAAAAAATCACTCATTGTAATGATGACCGAGAGACAAAAAAGGAGACGAGAAAGTTACTGGAGCTGCCAATAACACATTCACTGTATTATTTACTCTCCATTAAAAAAGGGAAAAAGTACATGGGACTTATTAATATCTACTTTATGCTCAATTATCAATTCAGGGCGCTGATTGAAGATAATCTCCCCTCCCATATTAATGTGGGGATGTTTTGGCGTTATCTATCTCGAGTTTGAATCATTCGAGCTTCACCTTATAATTAAAATCCAATGATGAACTTTTATCAGTTTGTGAAGTCGGCTTAATTTTTGGTAATTTACATTTGAGTTTAGATAATAGATTAAGGTTTTAATTTGGAGGGTTCTCGTTTTAATGGGTGACTTTTTTTTCTTTTCGTTTTATATGTAACAAGACAATATTAGTTAATAGCATATTTGACAAAAAAGATTTAAGAAAAATACAGAGAAAAAAAACCAAAAAAAGGACAAGATAGGTAAAATTAAGTTACATGTTTTTACGTCTAAGCTGCAATAAGGAAACAGTTAGCGGTAATTAGCAAAAAATAGAGAAATATTCTTAGCATAAGAGCCTGGAAAATGTGACCTGCCCGTCTCTATGTCATATTGGAAATGGGAGCCTAGCAGAATTCTAGGTACATAATGATATGGTGGACGTTGTGTGTGTATTTTGGGGAGGGGGTAGTGCTGTGATTTTATTTATTTATTTTTTATTTCTTTGTCTGTTTTTATTTTAATTTTTTTTTTTTTTGCTTTATCTATCGAGCTTTAATCTTCGGGCTTCTCATTATAATTAAAATCCAATATTGAACTTTTATCAGTTTGTGAAGTCGGCTTAATTTTTGGTAATTTATATTTGAGTTTAGATAATAGATTAAGGTTTTAATTTGGAGGGTTCTCGTTTTCATGGGTGACTTTTTTTTTTCGTTTTACATGTAACAAGACAGTATTTGTTAATAGCATATTTGACAAAAAAGAATTCAGAACAATATAGAGAAAAAAACCCCAACAAACATGACAAGATAGGTAAAATTAAGTTACATGTTTTTACGTCTAAGCTGCAATAAGGAAACAGTTAGCGGTAATTAGCAAGAAATAGATTTCAAAATTTAGGACCTACTCGTCTTTAGGTCATATCGGAAATGGTAACGTACAAGGAACTACTGGAATTTAGTGATAGAAGGTTCGGGAGTTTTTTGCCATTTAAACTTCAGTCTTGCCAACAAAAATACGATACCCTGAACCATAACTCGAACCATACTCTGCTCGCCAGATTAGTACGCAAAAGCCAAACTACACTGCAACCACCAAATTTGGTTGTTCGTTCATAGTATTTGTTAAGCCTTTCTTAACATGAGGAGGTTGGAGGTTGGGCAACAACAGCAACAACTATATTTTTTAACGCGGGATCTGCAAGGGCGAAGCGTGAGCCAACATTAATGTGGTCTCAATGAAAGCAAACGAGCAGAAAATTTTTCAATACCCCTTCTCCTGTTAATAGAGAAGTCATGCAATTCATTAGAGATGACAAGACGTGCACAAAAACTCATCCAAGGCGCCTCTCTGAAAGAATCTTGCGTATTTTGAAAATAAATGTTGAAGAGAATACTTGGCGCAAAGCTACTGTAATTGCAACACAAGTTGGTGTCAGTCCCAGTACAGGTGTCAGTTATCTTCACAAGCCGTTTTAGCAGAGCTGCGAGAAGGAAACCTCTTCTTCGTTCTGCCAATACCAAGCGCAGAAAAGAGTGGGCTCGTGAGATAGTGAAGATACCTACAATCATTTGACTTAAAAAGACTGCAGTCATGGCTGAAACATGGGGATTTCTCGGTTCTAATATAGGGTGAAACTTGGAGTGATTGTCGCTCAGACCTGGTGGAGTGCGAAGGAAACATCAATTTTATTAAATACAGGGTGGTCGCTAGAAAAGCGGGAAATTTGTCAAACAACGGTTTATTTTTACAAAGAATAATTTTTACAAAGTTTTTTCAAAGACAAACGTTATATTATACTCATAGATACTTAAAATGTCGTCCGTGCACTTCATTGCAGCGTCTTAACATAGAAAACCAACAAAAGAACCGATAAATCACGCATTTTATTCATGATCTAAGCTGACCTTCAAATGTCCCACTTTTCTAGCGACCAACCTGTATGCTTCGTATTACATAAACGACTTCTAACAATATTTTCCAGTAGTAAAATGAACCAAGTCAAATCCTTATTTATGGGAGATGGAGCTCTTTGTAACTCTGCTAGGGTGACACAACATTGATCAAGCCAAAATGGGATCCATAAACTTACATGGCCAAGTCAATACTCGGGTATAAACCCAATTGAAAACTTTTGCAAAAAGAAAAAAAAACATTTTATAAGGCTGAACCTTTAGCATTATTGAGTCAGACATGACAAGAAATTCGTCAAGATGATATAAGTTCACTGAACGATGTCATGACTAGAAGAGGCTTAGTATTTAAACAACAAAGGGAATGAACACCAAGTACTAGTTATTAAATTTACGATCATTTATTTTTTTTACTCATTTATACAAATTATGTTTGTTGAAATAAACTGTTTCTATAGGTGTTTATTCTTTTCTGTCATCTATAATATACATCTCACCTATCTGTTTAAATGTATGTATGTATGTATGTATGTATGTGTGTATGTAAGACCTTCCAAAGGGCGAATGAACCCTTTTTGGGGGGTAACCGACCAACTAGCACCGTGTATATTTGTGTTGAGTTGGAGAGGCTCCTGTAAGCGGTAAGTGGTGAAGACGACGTTTCTAGGAGAAGCAAATCTCTGATTTAAAAAAAAAACATAAAGCGGGAGACCAGTGCCTGTATTAAGCTGATCTGCAGTTTAATTTGTTGCTAGCTATCTTGCTCTTGCTTGTTGCTGGATCTCAACATTTTGAACCGAGAGAGAGACTTAGCTGTCGTACAAAGCTAAGACACTGTAACATCATCTTTGTATAGATACTCTCTCAAGCATTTGGGGTCATGGACTTTAAGTGTATGAGGAAGTTGCACTCGTCTGACAAGACGGTGCAATCATCATCATGTATGAATGTATGTGTGTATGTATGTGTTTATATATACATACGTGTATGTATATGTATGTATATATTTATGTGTATATATGTATGTATATGTATGTATATATGCATGTGTGTATATATATTTATGTGTGTGTATGCATATATGTATATATGTTTTTATGTGTATATATGTATATGTATATGTATGTGTATATGTGTATATGTATGTGCATATATGCATATATGTACGTATGTGTAGAAATGCATATATATGTATGTGTATGTAAATGTAGGTAAATGTATTTGTATGTATATATATATGTGTATATAATTGTACGTATTTGTATGTGCACATGTATGTATATGTGTGTTTGTATTTGTATATGGGTGTATATATGTGTATGTATGCATGTGTGTATGTATATGTATGTATATGTATTATGTATTGTGTATGTATGTATATATGTGTGTTTTTTAACCCCACCCCACCACCACTACCTTTATCTGCCCAAATTGTACAAGACAAATTGGGTCTAGGATTGGGCTCTATGCTCACCTGAGCACCTACAGAAGCCACAACGGAGGACAGTCTTACTCGGACACGAGTGACCGCCGATGATGATGATGATGATGATATGTGTGTATGTTTATAGATTTGCATGTTTATATGTGTGTATGTATATGTATGTGTATATATGTATGTATGCGTGTATCTATATTATATGTATTATACCAATGACCGTCATGCATGCTTGAGCGTGTGAATTCGCTGACAGGACTAAAAAAAGGTCATTTGCGGGCTCATGGACTTTCAGTGTATGAGAGAGTGGCAATCGTCTGATAAGACATTGCAATCATGTATGTATATATGTCTCGCAAAAACTTTCGACACAGGTGACGTATTTTCACGAGATTTTAATCATTTTGAAGCTCAACCCTCCGGACGACAAATATCGAATATTTTGCAAAGAGCATTAATTAATTCCTTCAACCGTAATCGGGTACTTTTCTACAGGAATGGACCGCATTTTTGCCGACATTTTCAAAAGTCATCGCCTCTTTTCTTGTTTAGCCTTAATTTGAACCTAGGTCACTTTCTGTTTTGCGATAGGTGCAGCAACTAACACGTTGCGTTTTTTTTTTTTTTTCACTTTCTTCGCGGTACGGGTTCGAGCCTGCCCGGCTACTACCACTTTTTTTTTTGTCACTCGCAAATGTCCATCTTTTTTTTTTTTTTTTTTTTTTTTTTTGCTCAACATGAACTCTTACATCCACCTCCTCTTTCTTTTCGGACCTCGCGTCACGGGTTCAAGCCTGTCTGCTTATTACCACTTTTTTTTGTTGCTCAACATACACCTCAAAAAACCCGGGGAACGCTGAGCACGCAGGCTAATATATATATGTATATATATATATATATATATATATATATATATATATATATATATATATATATATATATATATATATATACCATACTTTGCGATAGTTGCGCCAAGTCTGGGTAATTGTCCCAATCAGCTAAAATGCTCTTTTGTCAACCACGCATATAAAGAACACTTTTTAGTTGGAGCAACTACCCCCAGATTTATATATATATATATATATATATATATATATATATATATATATATATATATATATATATATATATATATATATATATATATACTTGTTTATTGTTATATAAACATGCTCACATCCGTTTCAATCAAACAACCGATATCATCAGGCAGCGACTTGACTGTTCAATGAATAAACCGATTATAAACTGATTATTCATTGAACATTTTAATAGTCAAGTCGCTGCCTGATGATATCTGTTGTTTGATTGAAACAAGTGGCTGTTTGTAGCAGCGGGATGTGAGCATGTTTATATAACAATAAACAAGTATTATCAGCTCTTTTTATTGAGCACTATCTAACAACCCTGTTGAATTCACTAGTCCATTACTTTTGAATAAAAGAAACCCGAGTATATATATATATATATATATATATATAAATATATATATGATCTAAATAATATATATACATACATATATATATATATATATATATATATATATATATATATATATATATATATATGCTTATTTATACAAGAGTATTGGCTACATATGTGCATACTTCGTATCAGGGTTCAAAACGAAAATGAAGGTTCATGCATTATGTATTAAATGTTTTCTGCAATAGACACACACACACACACACACAACACACATACACACACAGACACACACATATATATATATATATATATATATATATATATATATATATATATATATAAATATATATATATTAAGATTAGTTTCGCGAGACTAAAATTACCACAGCTTCTAACAATTTCAATTCATTTTCATTTGCTTTAATTCGGAAAAAAAATTTGCGAACTAGTTATTTTTTTCTTTCTTGTATTCGAGGAACATATTAACTATCTCGGATGTTTTGTTTGGTGTTCATACGCTATTTAACGAAACATATGTAAAATGGAAAACAAAATAAAATATTATGAAAGTATATTTTTGGATACGGATCTTAAAATCGTGATATATATATATATATATATATATATATATATATATATATATATATATATATATATAGTAAGTTATGAAATGTATATGGCAGTAAGGCTACACTGAATATTCCGCGTTTCATCCACTCTAGGACTCTTCAGGCTTATGCGCATAAGCCTGAAGAGTTCTAGAGTGGATGAAACGCGGAATATTCAGTGTAGCTTAATCGCCACATACATTTTATAACTTACTAACTCGCTCTACCTACGTATTGAGCACTTTTGAAGTAAATACTTAAAGTTTACGCATAAATGTATACT